>NC_070598.1:22133638-22146138 GCF_027409825.1 Scomber japonicus
CATTTAGGAAATATCAGTATATTGTAGCGCCTACTGATACTGAATTTACACTTATGTTATTGTGTGTTACTAGACACGTCAACTCATTTTGCAGCCTGACCCAAATGGAAAATGTAAAAAGTGTTTGTGTTTAAAAACCTTGTTATGAGCACGTAGCTGTCATATCTGTGGTTACACAGCTTATCCTGTGCATGTAACTCCTGCTGTTTTAGTGAGTACACAAACCACCAATATGCACAGAGCAGAGATATGGGTTTCCACTCTTCTTCTCAGAAGTGCTTCGATGTAATTATAGAAACAGAGATCAACTAAATTGCAATTCATTAATTTGTCTGTTTTAATACACATCAAGCCCGGATTATTATTCATTAGGGCCCAAGCGTGAACGGTGCGAAGACCCTCTTATATCCGGAATGTTTATTCTTACTATTAGGGCCCGAGCGTGAACGGTGCAAAGACCCTCTTGTATCGGGAATGTTTATTCTTACTATTAGGCCCGAGCCCGAACAGTACGAAGGCCCTCTTGTATCCGGAATGTTTAACGGGGCCTGAGCACTAAACAGTGCAAAGGCAAAATCAGCCTTTAAACCTGAAACAATGATTTAGTTTATTGTGAAAATGATCAATAATCAATATCAATGTTCGATATCGATTATGGAGTTATATGAGAATTTAACATGTTTTGCCATTTCGTCCAGCCATTTTTTACATACAGTAAAAATAATGCAATGTACTTTTAAAATAAATTTGAATAAAATATGCTCATACTTGAAAATATACAACTAAAACAACCTTCAGAGTCTTTAAAATATATATGATGTATTATCACAATGTCCAAACTGTTTAAACACATAGCCGACTACACCCAGAAAGATCTGTTACACCGCTGAGTGAATAGTATCTGTAATGTTGTGACAATAGCTCCACATGTTCACAAAGCCCCATTGTAGTCTATATTTAGTCAGGCCTTGGCTTCTTCTCTGACAGCATGCCCGACACGTGTTTGATTGTGTTTGACGTCTCTCTATCTTACATAATGTCATGTAGAGCTTAATCAGACATTAAGTGGCACCTCAGCACTTGAGCTTTTTTTTCAGAAGCCCTCCTTGATTGCTCCAACAAGCCCGAGCCACTTCTGAGGAAAGGGTTTCGTTTGACATTGTAAAAGCTGCTTTTCTAGAAAGCAGAAGACTGGGATTGGAGAGGCTATTTCTGTTTTGTCTCGTTTTGAAAGTGAACATCTGGTACAGGATGGATAACACTACAGATAGAGGGTGTTGACTTGTTATATTTAAGCCTTCTGTTTCTTTTTCACTGGTTTTGACAGTAGAAACATGATCATATGTAGGACTTGACTATGACTATCCTGATCTTCCAATTGATCCTGATCTCCCCTAACTTACAAGATATGATCAGTGAGAAGGTAATGGATGAGGGATGAAAAGTGGGGCTGAAAAGAATAAAGATGGACAAAGAAAGAAGAGAGAAGAACATAAGAGTGCTAAACTGAGTAGAGGGAGAAGAAACTGACAACAGGAGCATTTTTAAACGATAAGAATGGAGCGAGGTGGATGAAGAAAGAAACGGAATGGTTAAATGGGGGGGATGGCTCTCCCCCAGCTGTCACTTTATCTCCTTATCTGCCACCATGTATCAGGTTCCTAGTAAGAGACAGGCCGACTGACAGAATGGGACCAGCCCAGTCAAGCAGGCTGATGATCTCCTGTCTTTTTAATTGCGTAACTGTGGCCCTTAGAGGTCAGGGCCATTCCTGATTCCACCAAATCTTGCAGGGTCAAAGCTTTAGTATTCCAGCTAGAAACATCAAGTGAAGGATCTTTTACAACCCTGAGCTTTCCCCCTCAAACTTGTCTCTAGGGGATGTGTTGACAGAAAAGTCATGATGACACAACACAATGCCATTCACTGTAATCAGCCACACAGACACTTACTGTAGAAGTAGTTTAAATCAGTGAGGAAGTGTTTATCTAACAGCATAGGGACCCAGAGATGTAGGATAAATAAGATCCGACAGTGATGTCCCAGTGCTCATTGCATCTGGGACAGCTAGAATGACTCTGCAGTATCTTTAGTATCATTTTATTAGGGCTTCCAGGCTGAAAATAGCAACCTGAGTTAGTTCTAAAAGTGTTCCCGAAGACAAACATGTATTGCACAGCCTCTCCACAGGTGTGCTCCAGCTCTGACAACACAATAGGTTCATTACTTAGTTTTTATTGAAAATGTGAAGGGTGGAGAGATGTAGATAGATCCTGACGGAGAGAACATTGTATTGTTGCGGGCATAGATGATGTAATATCATTTTAAAGATGTCTTAAGCAGGCACCACTTCAGAGAGAGAGAGAGAGAGAGAGAGAGACAGGAATGCACAAAGACAGAGTCGACAAGAGAGAACTCAGCGGTGAGAGAGAGAGAGAGAGAGAGAAAGAGAGTGAGTAGATGCTAAATGGGAAAAGGAGTGAAACTGATGGCCGGGCCCAGGAGGGAGGATGAGAGAGAGAGAGGGAGAGAGGCAGCAGAATAAAAATGGGACGAAAGGAGCAGGAGTGCCGGCACACTTCATCTTAACGTTCCTATCAGCCTCTAATTGCGCAGATCAAATTGCTGCCTCTGCATATATCTGGGGACAGCACAAGTGTGATAGCCTGTAGCACAATCATTGACATTGTAATAACTGTTTAATTGCTGTGGGCCCGAGCTTCATGAAGACGTCAAGCAGCTCACCTCCTAATGGCCTCCTCTTTTGTCAGGGATCAAGCCCCCTTCCCATAGCAGCGTGAGATAGATGCCCTCCCACCGGCATCATCGTCTTCTTCTCTTCAGTAGATTAATGATGACCCCCATCAAGCTTTACAATACTGATGTCTTTTCTAAAGGCTTGCATGTGTTTTACAAGGGTCAGGGCTTGGGTTGTAATGTTAAAAACAAATAGTAATAGTAGTAGAGTTTTTACTCAAACTACAGACCAATGTACTAAACATGAAACAATAGAAAACAAGGGGAAATGGAGTGGTGCTGGATAATTCCTGGCTGGTTGAGTTTGCAGTAGAGTGGAGAAGCTATGGGGAAAAAAAAACAGTGTGCAGAGGTTGGGGGTCAGGTCACCCAGCTCCACCCCCCTATATCATTAAGCTTCTGAAAGCAGCCAGCCATGGGCTTGTTAGCACTAACAAGATGCTACAACTCTTACTTTAGATGACAAAGAAGCAGAAGGGTGAGGAAGGGAAGAAAACGGTGCTTATTCATAGTCCTCTCATCATGTTGCATCTATAATGGCATTCAGCCATCGGCACGTATCACTGCCTGCTGCTTTTCGTTGAACGTCAAACACCTGTTGTTTGTTCCTAACCAACTGTTGGTGCACCCAGATGAACCATGTGGCAGTGGTATGTGTTAGGGTTATACAAATCTACAGAATTATACAAGTTCTACATATGATGCCGTGTTTATTCTGTTAAAATAATTGACCAAATCTACTGATCACACTACAAAACAAGTGCAAAGAGAACGGCAAGATGACAAATGTTTTTACTCAACACATAATGTCTTCAATTAGTAGACAGTTCAGAGCTTTTGTACATGTTTCATATAGTCTTTGTTTCTGATGTTGTCCCCTACATGTACAGCTTGTTTTACTGCACAAGTGCAACACACTGATATGTAATGTAACTTGCTCAAAATGCAGCAGTAAAAGAGGATCTTCTATGAAAACAAAGTTCATTTCAAAGACTTGCAGGACACTGGAGTCGACTGCTGAGTGTTCACTGAAGGCATCATGACAAACTGTTGGCTGCTTTCATAACTTTATATGCTATTAAAGCAGAGGTATTGGATCCCTGTGAATATTTCAGATTTATTATTGACAGTAAAGCCATAGTCATTTCCACAGTCAGGGCCTGTAAATATGTTGTATTGGATTTTACCAACAGTGGCTATGCTGGCCAGCCGAAGCATGAATTAGTGTGTGTGTGTGTGTGTGTGTGTGTGTGTGTGTGTGTGTGTGTATTTAAGGGGGTGTGGAGGTCTGTCATAGGCTACTTTAGGGGACAAATTTCAGACTGAAGACCAGTTCATTGGGGAGTTAAGGATTAGGTTAGGATAGTGTTTATGGTTAGGAGTCATGGTAGGTAAGTAGGTAGGTAGTAAATGAATGTAAGTCTAGGGTTAGGGTTAGGGTTAGGCAAGTAGTGGTTATAATTTTGGTAAGGTTGAGTCTTCAGGATATTGTGTCTATGAATTGTCCCCAAAAGTGACGTAGGACAACGTGTGTATGTGTATGTCTTTGAGGAGAAGTGACTGGCTGACAAAGACAAGGTTGAGCCCTTTAGAGCACAGCAGAGAACTGAAAGAATACTTTCTTCTACCAGAACCTTCTGTGTATCAGTGATCAACATGAAGATGAAATGAATGAGGAAGCTGAGTTTTTTTTACATGAAGTGTTTATTTTACACCAGATCTACACAGGAGACATAGAGCAAGCCACAGTGAGTGAGTGTTGTACAATTTCTACACAATAACTGCAACACACAATCATTGCAGTTACAGTAAATAAAAGAAAATAGACTTGACATAAAAAAAATGATCAGTTACCAGCCTCATTGTTACATTTACCTAAATACAAAGCTCTTAGTTATCTATGACAAATATGGAGATAGTCTGTACTATCCGTGTGTGTGTGTGTGTGTGTGTGTGTGTGTGTGTGTGTGTTTTTGTTGTTTTAAAAATGTGCCCAGTTCCATGAGCACTTTCCTACATTACCCATAAAGCAGAGCAGGCTGCCTTTTATATTTATGCCCCAAGTAGATGGAACCTCCTAGCTGAGGACCTGAGAGAGGATCCACACTGAACACTTAAGTTAAAAACATTACCTTTCATGACCACTAAATTCTTCATGTTTGTTTTTGGTATAATTTAACATTTGTATATTCTGCACTGATTCTTATATATTGGCATTAAAACCTGATGCCTTGATACATATGAATCTTCTGTACTTGCACTTTTATGATTGTGTTGTAGTTTCAGTGACTTTTTTGGTGCTTTCTCACAGTTTTATTTCCAAGTAAAAATTACATTACATGAAATGTGACCAACTTTCCAGAGAATAAAACATCACTGTACAATATTAGCTGACATGATTCATTATAAACAGAACTAATGACATAAACAATAACAAGATTAAACCAATGACAAAATCAGAGCAGATATAGATACAGGCATGGAAAATGCTGATTCATGACTCACTGTTTTGGAAAAGCTCACTTTATATGGACCCGGCCAATACTGGTGTTCAGTAAAGAGTTAATCATGCACAGTTAATCCTGCTCTTATCATAACAAAAGCATTACACTTTACACTTCTAATTTTTTTGGGGTCACAAATTATACTAACATTTTGTTAAGGATCCAAATGAAGAGTTGTCAGGAAAAGCTTCCTCAAGCTCGGGTCCTCAGGGCAGGTCTGACACTGCTGTGGACATATTACTTTTGCTGACCTGATCAACAGAAATATACTTCTTTAACCCTGGGAAGCGTTTTACCATCATCTGTCTGAAGTAGTTTTGGAACTTTTTCCCAACAAATGTATAGAAGATGGGACTGATGCAGAAGTAAATGTAGGCAAGATTACGAGTGACATAACCTCTCCTCTTCCTTTCCTCACAGTCCATGCTTCCATGGTCAGTCAGTAGTACAACATTGTATGGGATCCAGGAAATAAAAAATAACAGGACAATGACAAATATCAACCTGACTGTCTTGAACTTGGTAACTAATTTGGATGATATGACAGTGATAGCAATCCTAACATAGCAGCACACAATAACAATCAGAGGAAAGAGCAAGAAAACAAAAAGCTGAATGTAAAATGCATAATTTCTCAGAAGGGTTACAGTAATAAATGTCAAGTCACCAGGAAATTCCAGACAGAATGTTGCGTCATCAACGGCGTAATAAAAAGTGCTGTATAGAATCATGGATGGGATGCACGCCAGACTGCTGACCAGCCACACCACAGCACAGCAGAGAAATGCGTAGCGTTGACTTCTCATTCGTGGTGCACCCAAGGAGTAAACGACTGCAAGGTGTCGGTCAAAGGTCAGGAGAGCCAGAAACAGGACAGAACTGTATAAGCCCAGGTAGTAGACACTGCTCACAATCTTGCACATAACGTTGCCAAAGATCCAGTTAGAGAGCTGCATGTACACTCCCAGGAATGGAAGGCTGCTCATGAAGATCAAGGAGGACATCACTAGGTTCAGCAGCAAAATGTTGGTCACAGTGGTCAGCCTCTCAAACCTAACAAATGACCATTTACATTGTTAAAGGTTGATGGAAAAAACAGCACAAGCATTTTTGACAGTAGTATTTTGCAACTTCCAAACTGTGGATTGGTTGGTGGCACAGGCCTGAGGGTCAGGGCCCGCCCCTCTAAATCACCCACAGCCACGCTTAGATCTGTCCTAACCAACAATCGGGCACAGAGCCAACAACTTCTAACGTCCAAATAATAGGTTTTATGACATTATCTACCATACATTAGACACTTTATCAACACTTTAACCATTCTGTTCGACCAAAACATTTCAAACAAGTGAGCAGTGCTTTAAACAGTACAGTACCACTGCAGCCATATAGCCAAACACACAATATAAAACACTCAAACTTTTAATCATAGCAAAATTCAGCAAAGAAAAAATGAAGTCTTGGTGAGACTAAACTTCAGACAGGGTAACATCATTGTAACACAGTTTGTTGTTTTAAATTGAAATGTTTTGATTAATTTGAGATCTAGAGTATTATAGTGTAGGATTTTGAATGTGTTAACTGTAGTGTTTGTAATGTTATACACAGAGTACAGGAAACTGTTCAATGAATGCAGTTGAGATTGTTAGAATTGATAGTCAAATTGAGAGCTGCAGCTGTAACTCTCATCTCCCTACTTTTTTTTGGTCGCTCTCCTGGTGGTTTAGCTCTCTCTCTTTTATTTTTAAAATTTCTTTATCAAGTCTCTTCTGCATGAAACTCTGTAGTTAGTTGTCTAACACCATTAAGGCACGCAAATGAACCCAATTTAATTTGATCAATTTAGTTCATCTCCAAAAGTCTTTAAAGTCTTCGACCAATTTATAATGAGCTTTTTGAGGTTCTTTTTGGAAAGACGTTACCCACCACACCAGGCTTAGGCCAGACCACACATTCCATTTAAAAAGAGATCTCTTTATCGTTTTTGATGCCACAGAGTTGTTAGTGTCAGGGGTGGAGTCATTCTTTTTAACCCTTTCCATCCTGCAGACCACACCAATTACGTTGTGTCTCTGAGGCTTAAAAATCAGACTTATGCATGGACTTGTAGAATTGATGTGGTTTATTACCAGAAAACCCATTAAATACGTTGTACATCATATCCACACACATTTCAGACGTCTTCAGCCAGATCATAAACATTTCCCCTTTTAATGAGATTGTAATGTTTTTGCAATGGCTTATCTTTCACACCACCAACTTTATCTTCTCACTCCCCAGCCATGAGTCAAGATGACTTCCTGTTTCCTAGCGCTGAAAATGACCACCTGAACCATCCTGTTTTTAAGTACCTCTACGTAAAATTACCTTACAATACCATACCATTCACTGCATTTACATTCAATAACCTGCCTCAGTGGTATCAGCCTCACTGTTTACTCTCCTAACACTGTATCAGAGCTGTAGCAGCTGTTTCTCTGTTGTATATTTAACTAAATATTTCACTAGTGTTTGCTGCCCCCAGAATTCTGGGACTGTAGTATTAAATCACACTTTTTGCTGAATTGTAATGATTACAACTTTAATTTTCTCCTATTACACATTTTAATACAGTAATTCACAGGTAATTATAGTAAGGGTTGTGTGCACTTTACAAGTTTTCAAATGGTACATTCACTTCCTCTAATTTCTTTAAATTGTTAAACTAACAATTAGTTTTATATTCTTTCATTTCTGCTGAGTTTTGTTTGTCCACTCACCGATGGATGATGACCAGGACCAGCCCGTTGCCAACCAGACTGAAGAGAAACATGAAGTAGTAGATGAAGGAAATTTGAGCTCCCAGATAGTTTACATCTTCACTATCACATGGTTCTAACAGCTCACCATAGCTGTCATTGCCATCGTAATAATCAAATGTTACATTTTCCATCTTCTCCTCAAATGTAAGCAGGGAAATCTGTGAGAAACACAAATGTAACAGTCATATATACAACATTCACAACATGATGCAGTGATGCAGTCAGTATCAAAATAACAGCTGTATACAGTGTTTCCTCTAGAAATTTTTGTAGCAGCGGTGCTGTGTGTCGGTAACCTAGCAACACTAAGAAGAATTTCAAAAATGATAGGGCTGCAACTAACGATTATTTTGAAAAACGATTAATCAGATAATTTTTGCGATTAAAAAATATTTTAAAAATTGCCCCCCGTCATTCAAAAACAAAAACATTTTTTTAAATTGACAATGGAAAAGAAAGTTACTGGTTGGAAGTCCCTGAGTTGTTAAAGTAATATTAAATTATAAATAATAAATTAAACAAAACAAATACTGTGAATGTTAATGTCTGATAGCTTTAACAAAATAACACACATGTATGCTACACAAAAAGAGGTATTTTCTGTAAATAAAATATAAATAATAATAATGGTTCAATAATGGTTGTGCACACGCTCAGTCATTGTCTAGTGCGTGCTCTTACTTGCTCGCTCCAGATTCCGAGAGATTGTGTCTTATTTGCGGGCGTCAAGGAGCCGCTATCAATATACTGGAGACTAACAGGACGTCCAGGAGAGTTGGGTTGTCTGCTTTAACCTCCCCCTACTTCAGTAGCTTATGAAGGGAGGGGGCAGGTTGTGTTATGAAGCCACACTGAAGCCAAAAGCGAAGTTATATGGTTAACTAGCTGCTAGCCACTTGTAATGAAATCGAGCAAGTGATCAACATAGTTAATGTCACGTTACTTCAAACACAGTCATTTTTACAGCGGGGCGTGCGCTGCTGTTGAATGTACTTAGAGGAAACACTGGTATAGTAGAATATGAGAACTATCAATCTCTGCATGCATGCAAATAAGAAGAGCTAGAAAACAATCTCTTTAACTGAGAACATCCAAGGAGCCTCAGAGGTAAATCAGATGTTTGTGGGAATGAAGATCAGGCTAAGCTGAGCTGACTTACCACCTGGCCAGCAGAGAAGCTTCTCCTTGTTGTCTGACTCTGAGGACCAGAGAGCTGTCTGACTCCCAGCTCCACTCAAGTCACTCAATAATACGTCAGCTAGATAGAGGAAGGAAGTACCAAAAAAGTGTGTTTGTGTGTGTGTGTGTGTGTGTTTTCTCCACTGCGCTGATGGCGGTGCTGAGCAGCAGTTCAGTGTAAGTGAAGATGAATAAATGATAAATAAACTGATTGTTACAATTATAGCATCAGATGATTATTATTTTACTGACCTGTTGATTTTGTATGCTTATGCCAACCACAGAGGGGAGATAGAGTTCTGTGTACAGGTGTGATTCTTAGCATGAAGGCTGCACACTGGACTGCAAGTGAGTGTATGATATTCTTTTAAAAATGTATTTAGTTCTTTGGGAAAAATGTAGCCACTACTCCACTACTATTTTCTGTTTATAGTTAAAGTTGACTAAAGCAAGTTAGCTGTAAGGGAGAGTGGGCTAGAGTTTACTGTAAATGTTACTGGCTGGCCTATCTGAACCAGTGTTTTGAGCTCAGTAGTAGACAGTTAAGATCCAGAAGTGCAAAGTGAGAGGGAAAATAATATTGTTTGTATTTTTTCATTTTATGGTGTGCATCATAACCCATAATTATAGGTTTAATTCTGTGCCTGTTTGAGTCCTGGCTGGGTCTGGTCCCATCCTTTATGAAAAGGCCATAAAGAATATATATGTAAGTCTATGTAATGTCTCCAGAAGTCACCTATGACAATGTGTGTGTATGTAGAGTCAGTCACTACAACACTGTCATCAGTTCCACAGATACGGTCCAAGGATTTCTCACTGCAGTTCAGTCATATTTAGACACTATATTTATATTCATACATTTTGAACACTGCTCAGTAATAATAACAAATCAGCAGCAGCTGATATTAAACATTTCCAATATTATCTCATCAAATTCTTTTCCTCCATCTGATCAAACAGAAAACTTAGCAGTGAGTGTAGCTGGCAGCAGAGAGAGGAAATGCTTAAAGGGCTGAACGAGTGTCACTCTTGTTGCTTTGCAACACACAGTATGACAGCAGCTTGCCAGCCTTGTAATTAGTGCTAGCAGGCTAACCTGACGTGAGGGGGATAACAGTGTTGGAAATAAACATGGACAGGAGAAAGTGATCTGAAATAGACACATCGTCACAGGAAGTAGAGGACAGAATGTCTAACAGATCTGCTTTGATAGACTGCTGAGTAAGATTTCATACAAATGTCACAATGTTCATCTTCTCTTCTCTTCTCTTCTCTTCTCTTCTCTTCTCTTCTCTTCTCTTCTCTTCTCTTCTCTTCTCTTCTCTTCTCTTCTCTTCTCTTTTCTTTCTCTCTCTTGCAGGTCTCCCTGCTTAACTCTTTTGTTCATCATCCCACTCAGTGCCATTAGCAGTGTTTAGGATAGCTTAGTTATATAACAGTAAGTTATGTCATGTCACTTCAGTGAGCAACTGAGTCATGCAACACCTGCCATTATAACACACAGCAGGATGAACACAATGACTTAATGCAATTGCTTTTAAACTCTTTTCAATGAGTGTTGAAGACATAGTGGAAAAGTACTGCAAAGTGAAGCTGCAAACTAAATTCCTAGCTGGCCCTGTTTTGAGTCACAGTGTAAATGTGCTAATTAACTAGAACCAATAGAAGAAGAAGCCAATTAATTGTAGACTGTCCTGTCTTCTTCTAATATATGACCGAAGCTCATTTGCATTGCTCATTTGTAAGCAGTGGTGAAAATATTTGTATTATTTGTCAAGTTAATGATAATAATGCAGCATTTTTTTTTTCCAAAGACAATTTGAAATGCTTTATGTACCACCAGGCAATTATTTTCCACTGCAGAAATGTTGGTGCTGTAAACAAACTATTGAGAAAGTGTGTTCTTATAAGCAGGAGCTGTTCATTATTACTGTGTTCTGCATCATATAGGAAAGTCATATTCTCTCAATATAAAACCTCTCCTCTCATCACATGCCTTGTATTTTTTTTCTTTTTGCACCCTAGTGTATTTTGACACTAAAGGTTATCCTGCCCCCCCAAAAACAGCAGTGAAAGGTCACTGCTGTCCTCTTCTACAAAAGCCTGAAATAGCTGTCCCCTCTCTGCCTCCATCTTCTCCCCTAATCCCTCTCCCCTTCTCTCTGACCTATCCTTATTCAATCTATTTTGCCTTGTTCCTTCCCATTCTGCATCACCTCTCTAACTACAGCATCAGCAGTACATTAGATAGAAAGCACAGTTCCAATTGTAGGATGATAATGCTCTCTTTTATGCCTTTGATTTTGAGTGGCTTTTTCCTTTGACATCGGCACAAATAAGAGCTGAAGAATATTATCAAATGTTGACCACAGTTCCAGTTGGAAGGTAATCTTCACCAGACCGTGAACATGGAAATGTCACTGCCGTTAACTGCCGTTAGCTTATTCATTTCACTAATTTACTTCTGAATGCACCGTCAGATTGTAAGTTCATCACAAGCAGGCTGGTTTAGACTAGTTCCTGGAAGATGACATCGCTGTTAGAATAAGAAAATGCTCAAGGATTGATTAAGTATGATATATTAAACTTGTACATAGCACAGACTTATCACAATGTTACTTTGTGCCAATTCACTGAAGTGTTTTGATTAATGAAGCTGATGATGTGTGAGAAAAAAAAAAGAGCAGTGCTATTGTTACAGTACTGTGGTTGTTCACCTTCTGTTAGATTGTCTAATTAGCCAGTTTATTTACCATGAAGACTGGTATATAAGACGCACATTTAATACAATATTTCTGCTTATGAACTATAACATCCTGTAAACAGCGGTGTCAAGCATGCGCTGTGCACTCCAGCTGTTTCAGCAGCTAATGAAAATGGATATTGATGAGCTTTTACTGCTGTACAGAGGAATAAAAGGAAATGCATGAGGGTTCACAGGCCGGTGCTGCTTCAGTGTGTTGATCACAAGTATTTCAGACCAAACTGACCTGATCCATAGCAGCAGATGTTGAAGTGTGATGTGTGAAAGTGCATGAGTTAATATACTGGTCCAGTTCAGTTAAGCAAAACATTACTGATAGTTAGCCTATTAACTCAACACACTGTTTCAGGTGTAATATATGTGTGTTTTAATTGTGTTTCAAAGAGAAATATATTTAAAAAGTTTTGGAGTAACTTGTGTTTACAAATGAATAGTTACTAGTGCATTCAAATAAACCAGTCTTTACTAGAAAAACATTTTTGTCTTACTTACTGG
>NC_070598.1:24003638-24021138 GCF_027409825.1 Scomber japonicus
AGCTAACATGTTGCTGTGCAGTTCTATAATGTTTAACCCTTTACATACTGTTCATATTCTCACTCACAATTAGTCTCTACACCAATTCACATTCATATATTCCCCATCAGTCATTAATACATGTTTAATTCATATTATGGACATTCACAATCACTATTCTATGGTCCAGGAGAACATTTGAACACATTTGAATGCTGAGTTTTGTTTATTTTTAAATAAGCACAGGCCAAACTTGCATATATTTGCATATAGAACAATGTGCATCATATTTTTGTAAACTGTGGGTCAAATGAGGACAAGTCCAGCTAAAAGAAATGTGTATACAGTGTTTAACAGCATCATATTTGAACAGTATGTAAGGGTTAAGTCAATACTTTCTATGAAGCGGTGCATGCTGTGAAAAGAAAAACACAAACAGAAACAGTAACTGAACACCATTTGACTGATTTTTCTTCTTCTTGTCATATCACGCTGCCATCATGCACACAGCAAGAATCACAGTGATGGCAGCAGCTGTTTGATGGAGGAACAGCAAGGTTAACTGATTTGGGTTTTTTTTAACTGCATCAAAGAAAGATGGGAAAAAAATGCTGTGGCTGAAATGTCACCTGTCTGATCATCTGTTTTATGTTTGATACAACAGCACCCACCAATTACTGACATTCATATTCATCAAACCTCTCACATCTGTCACTGCTCAAGTTCATGTTGGATTTATGTTGAAGAGTTTAGTTTTAATCACATGAATCATAACAGGAAGTGAGAGCTCTATGGCTGTATATTGATCTATAATGTCTGTTGTTTCAATTTATGCTTTATGATTCAAGTTTTAAAGATTTTTGGGGGCAATGTGTTTGCTATTATTGGGCAGATGATGAAGGCATCACACAATCATCATCATTCTAAAACATGATAAAGAGTGTGGAGTTTGTATGTTCTACTCTATGTTATGATGGACTGGTGACATGTCCAGGGTGTATCCTGTATCCTGCTTCTCACCCAATCACAGGGATTGGCTCCAGCCCCCCCACAGCCCTCTAGAGAGGATAAGAGGTTTGGAAAATGAATTAATGAATGAATTGTGTGAAACCTTTTTTTATTTTGTCAACAAGAGCGAAGTAAATGTGCAAGTTGAAGGAAATGTGCAGCTCTTATGGAATAATACTGATTATTAATCATTTTTCAAGTAAACTGCCTAAAATCTGATGATCCCTGCCTCTAAAATGTGGATAAGATTAAACAAGACTTCTGAAAATGTCAACTTGTCATCCATTTTTCACTGTTCTGAGGTTTGACAGAACAAAAAAACATCAGCTGATAATAACAGTTGCAGCCTTAGTGACAGTTAAATATTATTTACCAATCTAGAAAACAGAATACCCAGAGTAAACACACCTTCACTTAACTTATAAAATCCCTTCATCAAATGTTGCTGATGAATCTAAAGCCTCCAATTTACAAAGTGCCACACTGTGATTAAGACCCACAACACACACACACACACACACACACACACACACACACACACACACACACACACACACACACACACTCACCGTGGCCCTCCTGATCAGATTATGTGACAATAACAGCATGGTGCTGCACAATGACCACAAAAACATCCCAATCTCTCTCTCTCTCTCTCACACACACACACACACACACACACCTAATGATCTGTAATGACAGATTCAACAGTGCAATCACGTAAGTCTCACACTCAGCATAAAGAGAGCTCTCTATAAATAATGAAGAGCTGGCCTTCGTTTTGTAAACTGCTGCTGCTTCAGATAAATGAGCAGAGGAAAGCACTGAGACAGAAACAAAACACCTTCATCAATACTTGTGATGGATACTCTAGAGGAATGTAGAGATAGTGTAACGATGTAACCCTAACCCCATTCTAATCATTTCATCATAACATTTAGAGATTATGGGCCTGACACAAGGGAGCCACTTAATTGAATTGAAAATGCCTTTAATCTGAATCTACATTAAAAAAACCACACACAGTCCACTTCCTTCCCAGCTCCATGTTAGAGTGGCTTTAGATGAACACTGTGTTAAATTAAACCTTCAGTTTATCATGCTTTTAAACTAATGTGAAGCATCTTGAGATAAACTGTCTCTGAGTTTGAACGAGGGCCATTTCTTCTTAAACTGTTCATCTACACCCTGCAAGTGTTACCATGGTTACTGAAACAATCTAGCAGGGTTTCACAGAGAGGTATCAGTGGTTAGTCTGATTTACTTTCACACCCAGTCTAACTTTGAGGTCAGACTTTGGTGGAACTTTGCAGGATCTGCTCTGACCCTGAGCTTACTGAATCATTTAGTGGCACTCAAGCCTCAGCATCGAGCCACCGCACAACTGAACAGGCAGAGAGGAATTTAAAACATTTTTGGGGCATTTTTGTGTCTCTAGTACAAAACTTACAATGCCAAATAATGACACTTCACCTGTGTTAGTGGGTTTATTACTAGTTGTGCTCAGGCTGTTGCTCTCTCACACACTGGTTAACATTTTGTGTTGCTGGCTTCCTGCTCCAAACACCATGAAACATATTCTATTTGGCTTTTATTTTAACAATTTCTGATATTTTAGATTTTACAAAACAGAATAGGAGAAATAGAAACACCAGATCTGGCACTTACTACAAATTCCACACTTTCCATACTGTGCTGGAACCCTGAAATTGTTGAGCAGTCAACTGGATGTTACTTAAATGCATCAAAGTGTCTGTGTCTCAAACTTAACATTAAAATCAATCTATATTTTTCCTATTTCTTACAAATACTATGTGAAGACAGCAGGTATTGTGTGTGTATCAAAGCCTCATATATTATCTATCCTCTGTGACATAGAGCTCCATTTTTGCCCCAAAACTAATAAAAACACACCAGTAGCAAAGCATCACCACATTCAGTGTTTTCTACAACAGTCACACTTCACACTATTACTGCTCATAGAAGAAGAGTCAAGTGTTTATCTCTAAAGGACTTCACTGATTATCAGAATTGTTGCAGAATAACTTTCAACTGACTAAATAATGAATCATTTCAGCTGCAGTCTGTGATGAAACCAATATACAGGTACACCCTCATCTAGTCCCTTAACTTTCCTGTAAGATCCTGTTTGCTTTCACAAGAAGGAGGAAGTAAAGACTCTGTGGCTACACTGTGGACGCCCTGAAGGAAATGTTTGGCATGTTGATTTCATATAAAGTAAACTGAAAGATGAAGTTGAAGCAGAGGATTCATTTCAAGGTTCATGACTCCCAGAGGTCTCTAAAGTTTGAGCACCAGCTGACACCGTTTCCATCCTCTGGATTAGCCGGTTCAGCTAAAAAGTGACAAGGTGATTGATTTGACAGATGAAATCCTGATAGAGCTGAACTGAAACACGCTGGCTTCTTCCAGTCTTATGAGTCGTCGCACTTGTAAAGTCGGCGGTGACGGCTGACACTCAAACACTTTGGTTTCCCTTTATTTACATCCTTTATTCTGCGAGGCGCCTCGGAGACGTGCTGTGAAACATCGCTCTATTTGCTCACAGTGACAACATCACAGCTGTCTCCACAGCAGAGCACGACTGGCTTTATCCTAAAAGGACACTTGTGTCAGAGTGACAGATAGCCCACAGAGCCTCCTGATAGAACCTCCTGATAGAGCCTCGGAGGGCATTCTGTGCAGCGTGCTCTCACCTTTTGGTTCCCACTCTGTGGTTGGGGGCGATGTCGATGGTGTCGGTGGCTGAGTCGTGGCGGACGGCGAGGCCCAGGTCAGCGATGCAGCAGGTCCCGTTCTTCTTCACCAGGATGTTCTTTGACTTCAGGTCTCTGTGAGCGATAGCAGGCTTACCTGAGAGAGAAAGACAGAGTCATAATGATAACAATAACTGAGCTTTATGTGTATGAACTTCATATTTGTCCATAAAAAGGCTCAAATGTGGAAAATAAATCACATGTGAGCATTTTGATGAATTATTTTATGATGTGTTGTAATGGTATTTAAGATGGTTTAAATATTTTGATATCTGTCTTTTAAAAACCTAACTAGGGTCAAACAGCTATTATCTCTATATGTACAACATCAGTTACTGCAGCTTGTTTGTACCAAGCTGAAGTTCACTTGCGTTCATTTGCATTGTCCCTTACTAATAAAATAAATATATTAAATCAATTATGACAATATTGAATACAGAGTTTATTTGAACATATGTATAACCACACATTAATAGTGTGTGTCAGTGAGGATGGGAGTGGGAGCTTGTTTTGACCCCATTTAAAATATAGATTTAATATAATTGAATTTAAACTTAGCATTTGACAAACTGGCCTGTTGTACTGACATGAGCCCTACTGATTAAAATCTTACACCCAGAGCTAGAACACATAGACAGATCCAGAAACATGGCTATAGTTCCAGATGACGTGTGTTTGTCATGTAGCTCCTCTGCACTTTTTCTCTGATGGTTCAAGTTCTGAAACTTAAAAGCGGTCTTTGATTGCTCAAGTGTTTTGTGTCTTTTCTCAACAAGCGTTAAACGAGGAGCTGTGCCTCTGTGTGGAACGGCTCGGCCTGATTCCACTCTCACAGACACTTCACTTTCTCTCATTTTCTTCTGACGCTCTCCTTTCTGTGCATACAAGATCAGCAGAAAGCTCTGAATTTGACTGAAGCTGACAGGTTTCCAACTTGTTCTTCACCTCCGTTTGTGGTGCAGACAGTGAATGTGTCCACTTCTATCTGTGTCTGTCTGTTGGCTTTGTACTTTTATACTGTGAACAATACCTGTTGTGACAGGAAGTGAACAACAGCATTCAACAGGCTTAAAAAATGAGACGCTTGTTGGTTCAACAAAGTTCTGATTTCTTTCTTCTTGAGGAAATTCTTATCTGGACATTTTTTACACTTCTTTTTCTACTATTTGAAATTTCGGGGTTTTCAGGGATTTTACAACTAAATCTAAAAGAAAAACTAGAGTGTAAAACTATGAATGAATAAATTGTGTGTGTGTGTGTGTGACGTGTGTGTCTCACCTTGCGTTCCCACTATCTCCATGTGGAGGTGGGCGAGGCCGCTGGCTGTGGACAGAGACAGTTTGATCATTCCCTCCACGGTGACGGTGTAGCGGTTCAGGTAATCAAACAGAGAGCCGTGTTCATGGTAGTCTGACACCAACCACAGCTGAGTCCATGTCCCGTTATCTACACACACACACAAACACACACACAGAGGAAGAAGAGGGAGATACAGAGGTTGTTATGTCTATATTCTGTCACATGACCTGAGCTACTGGTGGTGTCATCCTGCATCCAGGGACCTTGAACACTTTACACAACCTGCTGTGATCCTTTATTTATCTTGTCTGGTGTCATACAGAAAGAAGTGATAACAAGTATGATGTGTGGATAAAGCAGAAGGAGTAATGTTATATTCATCTTTTCATTAAGGATTACACACACATTCAATACAACTCTAATTTAACTGTGATGAGGCGGAGCATAAAGCTGTTACCACGGCTACTACTATTGATCTGGAAGAATTATGTTCATCGCTGTGACATTTGATTTTTTTAAATTCTACTTTGTATTCTTCTTGTGTTTTCTCTCTTATAGGTGAGGTTTTAATATAAGCCCTTAGTGGGTTTCTACCTCGCCTGTGTTTTATTTTCAATTGACTATTTTTCTCTGACTTTTATTTTACAAATGAGCAAATAAACCAATAAACCAATCATCTTCACAGTCACAAACACTCTTCCTCTTCTATATGTTACTTATGTGGCTGCATGTGTGCTGAGGTCTGATAAAGTGAATCAGCTGATAACAGTCTCCACTAGCATACTATAATAATACGTTTACAATAGGCTTATGAATGAATATCAATCCCAGCGGCTATTTTAATCTTCTCTGATAGAATAGAGGATGCATTTGTAACTTGCTTTAACATTCTACGGTTCCTCGGCTGTCCTGATGTCCAGATTTGGTGGACTTCTACCGTAAGCACATTACATGTCTTTGTTGTTGAGATGTGCTATACATAGAATAAGGCAAGGCAAATGTATAACTGCTTATAGAACAAGCTAGCACATCAAGTTGAGCTGTGCATCTATCACTGCTGCTAGCTGCCTAGCTATAGCAAGGACCACATCCTCTGTAGGCAGACATGTCCAAACTATTCCATAAAGGCTTCATGTGTCTGCAGGTTTTTTGTTCTAACCAATGGAGAGCACGCACTTCTACCAATCAACTGTCTGAAGACTGAGATCGGCTGATTAAATGAATCAAGCCTGGTGTGTCCTGATTGGTTAGAATGAAAACCTGCAGCCACATGAACCTTTATGGAATAGTTTGGACACCTCTGGTCTAAGGGGAACGCTGGTGGCAGCAAAGTTAAGTACAATAAGTTAAGGCCAGGCCTTTGGGAGTTTGGTGAAATGTCTTCTCTCTTCAGCTGAAAGGCAATTTGAATTGTGCTGGAGGAGGAAATGAAATTGGGCTTCTACTCCCAGTATTTCCTCATTCTGAAAAAAAAGATTTTTCCTTTACATCCAGTTCTGGACTTAAGTTCCTTGTATGATGGTAAGTGATATATATCTGAGAGATGGAATGAGACTAGAGCCATCATTTTGTTTGTGCTTTTTCCACCACTGATGTTTGTTTAGCTGTGATTTCAAGTGGACAGTAATCTCTGAAAGGAGCCTGTGTGTTAACCTATAGCTCCTTTATGGGACTTGTCAATTCTATTGGAGGCACTATCAGGGTTGCCTTTGATACAAGATGCACTCTCTCAAAAACCTATCCTTTTTCTTGCTCTGACATCAGCCAAAAGGACAACTAAATTACAAGCACCATCTGTGCACTCATTGAAGGTGGTGTTGTGTCCCGACCCTAGGTCCTCTTAAAACTGCCCCACACCTGCCTTTCATCCACTGCCTTCCCCAGAGGAGAGTGAGAGGCAGCTTAATTCACTGGGTCCCGTAAGAGCCTTAAGCATATATTTGGACAGAACTAAGAGGTTTAAGAAGACTAACCAGCTTTTTGTATCACAGAGGGAAAGCTGTGACTCACCACTGCCTGTCACACTGGGTGGTGGAGGCTACAATTCTGGATTATGAGAGTCATGAACTGCAGTCCCCTTAAGAACCTCAAGACTCATTCCACCATGAGTATGACCGCCACATGGCCCTGTTCAGACACTTTTCTGTGCTGCTGCTACTTCCTTACACACATTTATTCAGTTGGACCGCCTGGACAGTCCTGAGTGTGGGTCCATGTTAATGTGCCGGTCCATGAGGAGGGCTTGTGGTGTAGACCCTACAGGGCTGAGGTTGGTTGCCAGGGTAACCGAGGGAAGTATCTTACAACGTTGCCCTGCTTGCATGTGGAAGAAATATTGCTTGAGAAAATGTTGTGTGGCGCCTCAAACCTTAATAAAGGGGGGGGGGGGGGGGGGGGGGCAGGCTGGTTCATGCAACTCAACATGATTGGTTTTCTGACAGACACGGTGGTGCTGGAGCTTCCATGATTGGACACATCACAATGTGCTTCCTATAGTGCGATCCCATCCCCGGTTTTCAAAGAACTGGGGTTACCCTGGTAACCAAAAGCTTTTCTTTTCTGACAGTTTAAAGTTCACTAGTAATTAAAGCAGCCCTGGTTGTCATTTGGAGATGATTATAATCTAATTTACAGTGTATGGAATTGATGAACTTCTTTGATAGCACTGGCAAATTGTGTAACTCCAGTTGTTCATCATGCTTACATTCATTTCTTAAGTTAAGTTCTTCTAACAGGCTCTAGTTGGATTTATATTCTATTCTTCCTTGCTGGATGTGAGGTATTATCTCAGTTCAGACTCTTCTGTAGATGACTCACCTTTGTTGTCAGCAGCGATGAAGCCCAGAATGTTCTCATGTCTCAACATCACCGTCTGGTAAATCTCAGCCTCCCGGAACCAGGAGCGCTCCTCACGGGAGGAGAAGATCTTCACAGCCACCTCCTCACCACGCCATTTACCTCGCCAAACCTCTCCGAAACGCCCCTTACCAATACTCTCCTGGAGGATGATGGTCCTTGCGATAGTCCTCTGGACCAGCAGGGGCAAACCTGGAAAAAAAAGAGTCAGGAATGTTTAGAGAGTTATTAACAGCTGTATCATGATGCAGAACATATTATTTGTTAAGGAGAAATATTCAAATGGAGGAAGGTGGAGAGTCCATTATGAGTTTCACCACATATCACCGGATAGGTTCACATTTGTTCAAGTCTATCTTATGCAATATTCCTATGCCTACATGTACAATGAAAAGGTTAATGGTCACTGTGACTGTTCCTCCGGTTTATACTGAAATCCCTTCTAAATGCAATTTCAATAGAAATAATGACAGAAATCCATTGTCCTCATTCTGCACAGAAACACATTCTAAAAGTAAGCTGAAGCATAATATTAGACAGCCCTAAAGTGACAGTTACAACTAGACACACACATTTCCACTGTGTGTGTGGGAGCACGAGGGACCAGTTTAATACTAAAAAGACAGTTTGGAAGAGCCCCAGTCTATTTATCTAACTCAGACTGCTGAAGCCTCACACTGTTTTAGCTGAATTTGAAGTTTTTTGGGCACCAGACTGTACTCATTATTAGAGCTGGACTAATGAATAAAATACGATTCTTTTTCAAGCATTCATTGAAGTGTCAATGAATAATTTGAGTCTTTTTTTGCCTGCAAAATGTAGAATTAAACATTGTATTTTACAGTTGACTGTCAGTACCAAACGCTTCAACTAGAATACATATATCCAGTTTAATCATCAATCTGCGGACAGATGGAGCAGAAAGGTAAGGAGGTGCTTCAGTTGCTTCAACCCTGGATACTAGAGATGATACCTCATCAACAAACTCAGACGTTACCTGTCTCTCCTTGTGAAGCCCAGCCCTACACATGATTTAACACAGTTTTATAGATTTTCAACAGTGGCCCACATTTCATGCTCATTCTCAATGATTTGAATGAATCCACAGATGTTGTCATGATGAAGGTGTACCTCTATGTCTCGATCTAGGGTAACCACCAGTGAACAGCTGATATTAAATAGTTTAGTGGAGTTTACTTGATAACTCCAGTAGAAGGATACTGTGATAGAACTGCTCTCTTAGTGTACAAGCACAGATATAGACATAGTAGAGTCAAGTGTACTTTAATAGATTTGGTGAAGTGGATTTAATTAAATTGAGTTTTGCTCTTCTTGCAAACTCGTCTGGCCAGAAACATTTCAAATAAACCGATGACAGGAAATGTAGTAACAACAGTAAGAAAGTTAGACTAAGCTTTTTTCAGCTCCTCAGGTTTGGTAAGCTGCTGATGCAGAAACACAAAATGGAAGTGGAATGAAAATCCTCCTCCCATTTAAATAGACACACACACACACACACACACACACACACACACACATTCTAAAAGAGAGAATTAAAACCAGCCCACACAGTTATGCCAGCACATATAAACACAAACTGATGCATTGTATCAGACACACACACACACACACACACACTTGAATATTGTGCAATATGTTGTAAATAGCTAAGAAGACTGATTCCAAGTGCTTCTTTGGCAGCGTGCTGGAGGTGTCAGTCTACACAGAGAGGTGCTAATTTATGGCTAGCATAAAGAACAGCTTCTGCCAGTGCAGAATTTTTCACTCTCTCTTTCTCTGCATCTTTGTTTGTATGCACACGTTTTTATTACCTCATCGGGACCTTTTCTGGTATAAACACACAACTTATGGGGACCAAAGCCCAGTTCTTAGGAGGCTAAATGTTATTTCTGTAGCCCTGGTTAAGGTTAGGGGTAAGGTGTGAACTGAGGTTAGGTTATGGTTATGATTATGGTTATGGTTAGTTCAGTCATGTCCAAACTATACAATAAAGTTCCATGTGCCTGCAGGTTTTTGTTCCACCATCAAGAGCACACGAGTCGACCAACCAACTGTGAGAGTGAGTGGAGCCTGGTGTGCTCCCGCTTGGTTAGAATGAAAACCTGCAGCTACATGAACCTTTATGGAATAGGCTGTCTATAAGTCCACAATGAATGGAAGTCAGTGTAATGTCCTAACAAGGATAGCTGTACAAACTGTACCAGCCAGACTTCTACTGTCTAAACATTGTACTAATGAAACAGAGATGGAATGTGAGAGGAGCTGTGGGATAATTAGAGCTAAATGAGACTGTGGCTTGACCTGAGCACCAACACTGTCAGCAGTGTGACCAACAAGCAATTTGCAGCCACAGCTGAAAAGCACATTAATACAATGATTGTTAAATTGATGCTAAGCTTCACACTTCACACTCTTTCCTTGAGGATAACCGCATTACCACAGTCATATGATGCTGCTGCTGCTGCACTGAGCAGTACAGTTATAGTTTAACCTTTAACTAACACAGGTGAACAGGACAGCTCATGAATGAACCATGGTAAGGTTCATTTAAAATAGAATCCTGATTCATTATGGAAACATATTAAATAGGTTTTATGTCACAACTCAAATAGACTGGCTTAGTTAGCAGCAGAACATGTGCTGTATGAGCTAGTAGCTCAGAGTAAGCTGGAGTCTAAGAATAAACAAACACTTCCTAGTAATAATAATAATCAGTGGACTGATATATCTGTCGGGCTCTATTTGTTCCCTCATGTTCTGCTGTTTGTGTTAAACAGGACAGAAATGTAACCCTCATCATACAGTTTTAGACTTGCTGGTGTGAGTTGGACCTTGGTTCAGGGGTGCAGCATTGTACCTGATCCAGAACCAGAGGTGGTCATGTCGTAGATGAGGTCCTTCAGCGTTGTTCCGACAGTGATGAAAGGGTGGTCCATGGATGGGTCTTCTTCGTTGGGTACCCTGTGGTGGTGGTGATGGTGGGCCCCGGCCCCTCCGGCTCCTAGACCCCTCTGGCTGTGGCAAACGTAGAACGCCAGAACCAGCAGCAGGCAGAGCACGCACACCGGGCCGGCGATCACCGCTGCGAGGGCCACGGGGCCCAGAGGAGGGGGCTGGACTGTAGTGACTGCTGGACAGGAAGAAGACGCGCACACACACACACACCAGAGGTTAATATATGAGCTATGTTTCCAACATGTAAGCAAAAAAAAAAAAGTTATTAACATGTGAGAGATCAAGTGAGGCTGTGAACTGCTGGAAAGGTTCACTTGGAGCATACTGATGGCTGGCAAGTGACAGGCCTTAAGTGCTAGCCACAACCCAGGAAGCTAACAGGCCAAGTGATGCGGGGGCATGTTCCATCTGCCAGCCTGATGGGAGATTTGGCCTGTAGCTAACACACACACACACACACACACACACACACACACACACACACACACACACACACACACACACACACACACACACACACACACACACACACACACACACACACACACACACACACACACACACACACACACACACACACACACACACACAGGCAACTACAATGTCTTTATTCATCTACTGAAGTGAAAGTAGATAAAAGACAGTTGGAAAACGTGTCCCATCCATAAGCACAGCTGTCCGTGTGTGTGTGTGTGTGATGCCTGCCTGGAGCTAACACAATGACTGTCATATTGCAATATCAAGCTATAGACAAGCCAACTGCAGTGGATGGTAAGGAACTGGCACAACCGTGGGGTGAGCTGATGAGGGTCACTGTTGATGCTCGATATGAAGACTTTGCCTCAGTTTAATGTTTAAACTCTCCTGGGTCACTGCATGGCTGAGCAGACTGTCACTTAACCTGAGAGGTAAAGTAGTTTATTCACCCATCACCCAATCTAAAAAGGTACATCAAACCAGACTCCATTCTAAATCGAAGGTTTTAAGGGGCCTCTATAAGCCAGCGTAATTCCTGCCACAACATGATTTAAAGTGATGATGACTTCAATGAGTTTAAGATACTTAAGCTCTACTGTCAAACTGTGTTCTGTGATGTCTCGGGATGTTTGATATAAACACTATCGCATCACAGCGGGGTGGGGCTTGAGGGCTCTGACTTGCTGAGCGGGACAAAGGCACACGCTCCCCTCTGTTAATCTGCCCAAGAGGTACAGAGGAGAAAAAACAGTAAGACTAGCCCATAGGAGTTTGATTGGCAGCAGAATCAGCTAATAGAAGGCTGTAAACTGCTTCTATGGTTCAACCTCAGTTTAGTCTGGATAGAAACCATTGAATTCATTCCTTATCATTTTATCCTTTCATTTTGTTGCTGGGGTTTTTTTCTAGTCCACTGTGCTCCACACATAGCACAGTCTGGGAGCTGCCTTTTTTATCTTCTCCTCTCTCCTATTGTTTCTTTCTTTTTCTCCCCCCTCGTCT
Source organism: Scomber japonicus (assembly GCF_027409825.1). Lineage (NCBI taxonomy): Eukaryota > Metazoa > Chordata > Actinopteri > Scombriformes > Scombridae > Scomber > Scomber japonicus. Next base: position 24,016,013 of record NC_070598.1, read on the forward strand.
CGTGAGCTGAGTGTATCGTCACACCCCTATAAAGCAGCCTGTTCTAAACATGCACTGCACCAGTCAGTACCTAACCTTGAACATTGTACAGACTGTTGAGCCACCCTGAATCACCACAGGGAGAATTACTTCACCTCAACAGCCTTAACCCGTCTCCATATGGCCCGAGGAAGAACTGGTGATGTCAGCATTTATATCACAGCTTGGAAAGGGTACGATAAAGAATAAATCGGATTTTGGTGTCAGCATTCCCCTTCTGCATTTTAATACACATCAGGGGTCATGATGGATGAAGGCGGGCTAGTGTTGCCTCCAACAATGTTAACTTCATCTACAGTATGTGTTAAAGTAATGGCAGTGGCATTCAAACAAAGGTCTTCATTACATAATATTGTGTAAGGGGCTCTGATTAAAGCTGACAGGGCCGGTGTGGAGCGAGCTGTGATGTAGATGCAATATAAGTCCTCCAGGGCTTGAGACACCACTGGAGAACAGCTGGAGCTGGAAAAATAATGAAATCACATGATGGAAATGAAAGCTGATTTTACAAATTAATGACTGTTTATCACTGTGGCTTAATTAAACATAACTGTAAATGCATTTAGTGATAGAATATTTAATAACATGCATCTGTGCCCAAGCATGTATATATGCATATATTTACACACATTTGTCTTCCAATACTGAACCTAATGGGATTTAATGTGGCTTTTTAAAACACTGATCAATACAAAAATCCCCTTTAATAGCAAAGTAATAAGAGAGCTATATAAACAGTTCTATAAAGTGAACTGAGCACAAAATATAGAAGCTAGATATGAAAATACCAAACAAACACCTGCTTTATATGTACAATATAGATCTGAAAACTGACTTATTAGAGCCTGATCCATATATTGGTCAACTGATATTATTATCAGCCGATATGCGGATATATTTTACTCCCTAATATTAGTATCAGCATCATTAAGCTCTCACACCTAATTATAGCTGTGAAATAAATGTTGTGGTAAAAAGTGAAGTAGAATAAAGTAGATATACTCAAAGTAAAGTACAAGTAACTAAAACTGGACTAAAGTACAGTACTTGTACTCAGAAATGAGACAATGATGTAATGAAAGTGCGCAGAGTTTGGCACTATCAGCAGAAGCAGACAGTACATACGCCTACATCACTGTCATGTTCTCCACATAGTCCCTATCATTATCTCACTATTATCAAAAACAAAAGCTCAGCATCCACAGATCTACACTGAGGACAAACAGCCACTTACAAACCAGTGACAGTGAATGCAACAGTGATATTTGTCAAACTAAATCATCTACAAGTGGGAGAGAGATGATATTTAGAATAGTCTGAGCTAACCATGGCAACAGTAAAGTCTGCATCTCATACTTCACGACTGATTCATTCACTGAAACTAACTTAACTATATGTCCGTCCGTGTCTCAGTTGATTTTAATGTTGATGGCAGAGGTCCAATAATCCCAAACCGGTTTGTGGAACATAAAGATGGAAAATGAAGTAGCAGCTCACTGCATCTTTTACCGTCTACCTCGGTGCATGTGACAAATAAAGCTCTTTGAATCCTTGGCAACAACTGTCGTCACTGTAACGCAAGTGCAATTTGATACCTTAGCAAACTCTCCTTGAGCAACTATTTTAGCCCCTTTTTGTCCTAACAGTTCCAGGAAGCAGAGGAACTCATCTCAGGATCTAAACTAAGAACTAAAAGCCTCCTGTGTGTGTTTCCACCACATCTGAAATATTTGCCTCATGACAAACAAAAAAAAACCAGCTGCGTTTTTTCCTAGCAAAACATACAGTCATCCTGTCCTTAGTATTTACTGCTGAGTGATTCTGATAATTGACATCAGACTCCAGAGTTAATGTCTCATTGAATGAACTGCTGGCTGTTTCATTGTTATTTATTTCTACTTTTTTTCTCCCATTCACTGGCTGTGTTCTCTCTACTGCCGCTCCCTCTCTCTCCTTAACACTGCCAAAATGACTAATCTGTATGTGATTATTAGGGCCTGAGCACTAACAGCACACACACGTCAGACTTGACAATATATATATATTTTATTATATTTAATGGTTTGCAGAAATGGGTGTAGCAAAATGGCTCTACGGGACCTTCTAGGGAAAGTAAGAAAATAAAGCCCCTCACTCCAGATTGACGTAGACAAACAAAATTCGGTATTCTTATGAATCATGACCAGATGCACAGAAAAGTCTCTTGGAGGAATACCCTAACTCCAACATGAAGTCGGCCATTTTCATTTTCATTTTCCGTTTTGGCGCCATTTTCGCCATCTGAACGTCTCATACTTTAACAAACTCCTCGTAGAGATTTAATCCGACGACACTTCAAATTCACTCATTTTAGTTGGAAAAAGGCCATTTGTGAGGAGTAAAAAAGAAGAGCAGCTGTACGTGTTTACACATCAGCCAACCCAAAACTGGCTTTGTTTTAATAAAGAAGCCGTTTCCCATCATGCTGTGATGGATGCAGGCACAGCGCCAGTAGTTTTCCGCAGGACATAGTGAAGCTGGTGAGCATGGTGGCGTACAGCTCTGACATAAACTGTGCTAGACTCCATGCTGTGTTGTATCATGTGTAAGCCTTTTGTGTAGGTAGTAAAGCTGGGTATCGATTCAAGCTTTCCTGATTACATTACATGAGGCATTGACCCCAAAGTAGTTACGTTAATGTAGGTTTTATTTAACTTTAACACAATATAAAGCATGTCTTCACTCTCCAGTCAGTGAGTGAGTAAGCAGATAAGTGGTCTATATATGTGGTCTCTATAATCTTTGGTGCAGTGTAAACAACTTTAGATTTGAAACAGAATCTGCAGTCAGTCAGTGTAAATAAGCTGGCTGCAAACATACCTGCTGCTATTCAAACATCACTAATACATGCTGCTGTGATTGTCTCACAAAGCTTTGGTGTGACAGCTTTGATGATGCCTTCAGGGGAGCAGCTCCGTGTTCAGTGAGATCTAGCCACAACATCCTGCACAGTGAAATCTGGTGCAGGATCTCATGTGCGGCGAGATCAGGCCATCAGATACATGTCAGGAGCTGCTCCACTGAAGCCACCATCAAGCCTGGAGGCAGCTGATTTAAAATCGACAGGCCCTGCACATATTAAAAGATTGATCTCAGGTTGTACGGATCAATATTAGAAAGGTTAAAAGAAAATCGGTTTTCAGCCTTAGTAGGTAGACAATCTGAATCCTACATGGTGTATTTCATCACCACAACAACAAAAACACTATATGGAGAGTTAATGATGGAATGGAAACACCAACTATTGGTCACCATGCATGCCTCATAATGGCAGTGTCCCTGGTTCAATTCTGGTAAGGGACCTTTGCCTCTCTCTCTCTCTCTCCCCCAAAAATAAATCTTAAATCAACAACAATTATAAATGCATGAATTAGTTATCAACATATAAAAACATGAGGTATGACTTCATGAAAAGTGTAAAAAATTAACTTTCAAGCAGTGAAAACCAGACTAATGAATTAAAACTGAGATGAAAATCAAAGATTAGCAGTTTCATGGCTTCTTGTGTTTTTTAACTTGTGTAGTTAGAGGTACTCATGACATGACAATTAAAAGCTGCTGTCCAATCTACTGTGCTCATAGTGACAACACAAACTGTAGCAGGACTAAAGCATTTCAATTTAAAAAGCACAGCTGAGAGTGAAGAAATCCTCTGTACTGGTACATGTTCAAATGTCTTATTTCATTTGGGGGTATTTACTGTGAGGAATATGGAGGAGAATGATGCTGCATAACAGGTTGCTATGTAAAAGTCAATGTTTTAAATACTGTGGAGTCATGTATGTGAATGAGGCCGGTCTGGTAATCCAGAGCACCCACAGCTGTCCAGCCTAATAGTGGAATAGGTTCAACTTTTACTGCAGTACAATGCATCATCTGACAAACGGCTGCGTGGGCCGATCACATAGATAAACACTGGGCTTTTTTGTTACACTACATTTCCACAATAGAGGAAAGATAAAATAGTTGTTGTGGTGATAACCTCTGACTTCCTGTCTGTATTATCAAGTGCTGTGAAGTGTTTTGGCACAGAAACATGCGGGTGTGTTACTCAAACTGGACTTCCTGGATGGTATTTCAATGCTTCACTGATACTTGAAGCAACACACACCCATTGACTCTATTGTAAGAAGTAAGTGCATCTCTATATGAACCCACAGTAGCCTGTTTGGCCTCCCGAGGCTTGACTGAACTCAGAACACACCACTCACCTTTTTCTTTCAATTAGGTGTTGCTGCATCGTCCAAAAGTTATGGCAACAAATCTAATTTAAGCCCTCAGGTTTTTTGTAGACTGACCTTTTGGTACACAGAGATCTGATATATAAACTGAAAAATAAAGTGATATAGGTCTTGTGGGAGTGCAGTCTTTTTGTAATAACATAGACCAGCTAAGAAGAGAGACTCAGTAGTTAAAAACACCTCTCCTCTTTTAATATGAAAGGCTTTTTGACTGTGGAGGATAACAGTTAAACATGTTTTCACTGACTGATAGAAAAACAAAACAGCCTTTTTTTCCCTTTTCTTTCTTTTTTTTTTTTTTTTTTTTTTTTTTTTTTTAAATGGTAAATAAATGAGCTACCTGAGGCTGGATGAAGCAGGTAGGAGTGTGTGTGTGTGTGTGTGTGTGTGTGTGTGTGTGTGTGTGTGTGTGTGTGTGTGCACTCTGTTAACCCTGCATGTTTTACTAACAAACAAACAAACAAACAAACAGCAGAGCATTTTTATAATTACCACTGCTGCTGAGTGCATCACCACACTGGATAATATAAAGCTAAACTACAAGTGTTTCTCTGAAGCACTGCATTGCACTTAGCTGGTGAACTCACAGTTGTATAAATAGAGGGTGTTTAACTGAGCTCCAGTACAGAGGTCACTAGTTTCATGTGTCTGATTTACAGCTATACTAAATGTACAAACTGATGACCTATGTTAGGGGTGGCAGAAAGGTGTCATCTAGGAATTTTGGAGTTCATTCTAGTGGACCGCTTTAGACATCTATCATTGGTCTATAGAATAACACACATGCTCTGATGATGTGGCATATTT
>NC_070598.1:24026138-24043638 GCF_027409825.1 Scomber japonicus
TGCAGCCGCTCTGACCCCAGCAGCACAGTCTGAGGAAGATTTTTATTAAAAAACACCAACAGTCACCTACCAGTCCATATAATAGCATGCTTCCCTCAGGGTGCAGCCTCCTCCTTTATTATCAACACCACTCCTCACAAACACTCTCTCTGACTCTGTGTGTGTGTGTGTGTGTGTGTGTGTGTGTGTGTGTGTGTGTGTGTGTGTGTGTGTGTGTGTGTGTGTGTGTGTGTGTGTGTGTGTGAAATGTCTACAAATGAAGCATAGCAGATGACAGTGTACAACACCAAAGAGGACACTAAAAGGAAAACACTAGCACCATTTAAACATCCTCACAGCAACACAAAAGACTAAAAGAATTCACCTCGCCACTAAACGCTTTACTGATGAATAATCAACGACACAAGCATCAACGCTTCAATATGTGTTGAGTGTTCAGATTGGCTTAGCAAAGCTCTGTGGATACGTTTCAGTTGGTTTTCTGGCTGCTACCTGCAGAGACAAGCCCTCAACTATTTTACTATTCCACCTGACTCACCATGACTATAAAGCTCATGTTAGCTGTTAACCTGTCACACAACAGCACTGCTAGTGAAATACCTTCATATGAATGCATGCAGCGTATGATTCATCACAACTGCTTGTGAAAGAGTCGGCTTCAGAATTCCCACATCGGAATTAGAGGGAAATGTTGATGATTACAAAAGGAGGTTACACCTTTTTAATATTTAACATGTTACCGTGAGCCCCACCAATATATGGGTCAGCTGATATTATAGGCTGATATATATCACAGATAAATCCGTATCAGTGTTTATGCTGTCTGTATATTATGTATATTTAATCAATTTTCCCAATTCAAGTTTAATATATACATATTAAACTCCAGTTTCATAGCATAGCATGATTTTTTATAAAAAAAATAGTTTATTCTTAAACTTTAAATGATCATGCCTCCTATATGTATAAATAAGATTATTGGCCAATATATTGATATTAGAAATAGGCTCCAAAAATCCAATATCAGTCCTATTACTTAATACATATTGCTATTTTTATTGTTTGAAATACATATTTTTTTATATTTAGTAAATAAATCATGATGTGGGCTTATTTGGAGCACACATGGCTTAAATGGAGTCACAGTACCAATTAAGCTCATGACAGACTTTTGACTTTATTCATCAAATATCTTTATTTTATATTCTAAAATCTATATGAACTAATGAATACATTTTCTAATGAGAGATAAATGTTGCTTTATAAGAAATGATCTCTCTTATAAATCATGTCAGTATCCATGAAAAACAGCTGGATCTTTTTTGAGTAACTAGTAATGTGTAACCTATTACATTTCCTAAGTAACCTTTCTAACCCTGGCTGTGTCCAACGGTTGCTTTAAGCTTTCACACCTTAATGCTGTGACTGACCACCTGTGCAAGAGGAAAGGAAAGAAAGTCAGCACTCTTTTCTTTTTTCTTCTCCCTACTATTCCCTTCACTTGTCATAAGAATGACAGAGAGCCACACAATGAAAGCACTTGATAAGAAACAGTGGTGAACTAGTTCTTTTCTAGCAGAACCTTTTAAACTAGAGAGCTTGTAGAAGAAGTGACAGCAGAAATGGAGCGATAGCACAAGATAAAGTGAGAAAAAGCTTTGATTTTGGTGAAGCAGCTCCATTTAAAGCAGTGTTACAATGACATGACCTCGCTAGTTCAGTACTGATGTTTTCATATCCATGTCTAACCAGTGACACTCTCACATGATATGATAGAGTTAGTATGAGAGAGCTGACAGACACAAGGCCAGGCTCTTACAGTGTGGTCACACACAATCTAAGATGCTGCTTAGGATGACGCCAGGCACGCCGCCAGACTAAACACACACACACACACACACACACACGACGCGAGCCAATTGCCTTCCTCGCCGTTGTCCCAAGGCTGCTCTGTCCTATTTTAATATGGTGTGGGTGTTAGTGTGTCGCTTCCTCTGGGAGGTGACTGGACAGATGAGTGCAGGCCGGCTACACACACACACACACACACGAGGCTACGAGTTTCAGCAAGTCGGTGAGGTGTGAAGGCAGAGCGCTCTTCTTTCTCTCTCTGTGTGTGTGTGTGTGTGTGTGTGTGTAAATAGTGCAGTATCTATGCAGACATGGAATCTGAGCTGCTGTCTCATCATCAGTGAGTGTTCCTATTCTGGATCTTTGATTCAGCAGCTCAGCTCTTCTCCATCTGTCTCATCTCTTCTTATGTCTCATGTGTGGATTCTAGCTGAGTACAGGTACAGGAACAGGTACAGGTACAGGTACAGGTACAGGTACAGGTACAGGTACAGGTACAGGACTCCTTCTCATCACATTTTGGTTTCCAAAGATTTCCAATATGAAAACTTTAAATAGACTTTTATCTGGAGAACTTCCTTTTTAGGAATGAATAATGAAGCCTGAGGTAATTGTGATTGTTCATTTAAAAACATCTACTGACAATTAAACTTCACTTTCACATTTAAAAAAACTGATTATTAAGAGTCATGCACAGCTATTTAAAAGTCTGAAATAATACTTTTTTTAAATTAACATTTTTATTCTGATTTCTCATATTGCTGTAACACTGCACAATCTACAACCTCATATTTTTTAATATTTGATTCAAACTTGACATATTTTCTAAATGAAAGAACTTCATGTATAGGTTCTGAACACACATTTAAAAGCAAACCTCTACTTTTCCATTCATTACATTTACATGAAATGAACACCTGTAGTGGTAATGATACATAGGTTTTGGAAGGAGGTTGATGGTGTAGGATGCAGGGCTGTTGGGGCTTGGCTCATACTAAAACACTAAAAGTCACGATATCTCTGTAGCTGCTGCTTAACCTGTTTCTACTTTTCAAGTGCAGTCCTTAAATGAGTGTAACCACAGCAACCGTTTCACAGTGTGGATGTGTTGTGGTAGGAAAGCCTGAACAGCTTCTCCATTCATTCACTCATCTCCACTGTTACCACAACACAGAAACCTAACTGCAGATGTGTGTGACAGCAGGTGAGATGCACTGGAGGACATTGAACGCCACTGAAGCTAATTAAAAGAGACTAATGTAGTATTTTAACAAGGCGTGGTGGGGTCAGTTTATCAGCTCCAGGGGGAACAGAAGAGCTACATTATAGACAATACTCAAATGCCTTGCCAGCCACCGTACTGTTGTCAGCGTGCCAAAGGAAACATCTCAGGTCATATATAACATTGAGGTTGAGTGTAAACCAACACAGGGAGCGGTTTGAGATGGGCGCACTTTTTCACAAATGCCTCATCTCTGGTGGCCCTGGTGTATCGTTGGTCTGTGCTATGAGTCATAAGGCAACCCCAGATGTGTTAAAGGTGGAGTTTGGGTTTCACCACAGCTCAACAGCTTTCGGTGTGGCAGATCAGCGCCGCTTTGGAGAAACGTGTCGAATCTGATTCGCAGTCCACAGTATACTGGAGCTAAAGCTTACAACCATCCAAGCCTGAGCCTCTTTTTTTTTTTTTGGCCAGCTTACGCTCTCCCCTCCATGCTTAAAGCGCAATAGCCTGTGAAATAGACTAGTGAGGGAGAGTGGGAGTGGGAAGAGTAGGAAAAGTAGGCCAGTTGTTCATTCATGAGGTCTAATCCAGAAAATGTCCAATAATTCAGATAAATGGCTCTCCCTCCTCACCTTGTTCACCTCTGAATGCTGCAGCTGCATTCATTCTACGCTGAGAGCAAACACTACATCCACATACAAACCCATCAGCCAACCATCAGTTCTGAACACACCAGTTTACAGAGCTTAATGCAGATGTTTCACAGTGGTTTGGTGTAAACTCTGGCTGTGTGAGAGCTCTAAATGATTCATGTGCTTTAGGTGAAGGCAGTATTTTCACATCTTTCTGTTTAACCTCAACATTGTGGGGTTGTTTGGCTGCTGCTGAATGAATGTGTGTTATTATCATACATGCAGAATCTAAATGTAATGAGTAGAGTTGGTACTGTTCTCAGCCGTTTCAGTCAATATGTGAGTAAATGCAAATGAGCAGCCGTGACATCTGGAGGGTTTGGACTCTCTGACCAATCCAGTGCTACCCTCCCTGTTATTCCCACCCAAATCCATCCCTAAAACACCATTTTCTGGCTGTGTAGTAACCAGGCAACAGACGCACAATGCATTACAAAGCCGCCCGTCACCGGTCAGAGGCTGAACTGCATTTATCCCTCCCTCCCTCCTGTCTGCTTAGCGCTCCCTCCTTAATTACATCCCCCCTTTCTGCCACAGCCCTCTTTTCTTTTCACCTCCTCTTCTGACCCCCCTTTTCCCCCTCCCGCTATCCTCTCCCTTCTCGCAACAATAGACGAGAAAACGCTGAGACGAGCGTCAAGAGCGAATAAAAGGAATGTACAAGCATCAGACAGTACAGGTCAATATTTCAGGATGCCAGCATGAAATGCATTAAGTGTAATCTGCCTGACTGTGGATGTGTTTGCATTAGAGGCCGGCATGGGGATTTCTCCAGAGTGTGCCGACACTGTGAGGGTAAAGACGTTACTGTGGAGGCTGAGAGGAAGCGCCTCCTAACTTCATGCTAATCACCTTGTGTGCTGAATGAGGCTTTGAGTAAGCTCTATAGTAGAGGAGACGGAGCTTCTATATTCAGCACGCTGCTGATAGGAAGGACTTGATATGTTTATGTTGGTGTTGGTTCCACAACATCTGGAGAATGGTATTTTCTCAAAGCTGCAGCTGTATGAAATTGTGAACCTTCTAAACTTTCCAATACCAAGTCATCTTTTTGTTTCATTTCCATCTCCTAAAAGTATTCTTCAGGCACAACTTCACCTGCTTCCAAAAAGGCTCCAGCAACACTTGTAGTATAGAAAACCTTTATTAATAGAGCAACACATTCATATTTAGTCTAATTATAAAGTCACATCACAACTGGAAAAATCCTCCACTGAGTGTTGCAACATGTAGCCTTCCCACGGAGTTCTAGAAACACACTGTCAACAGAAGCTTAATAACCTGATGAACAGTGAAAGCTTACCTAGCCATGGATGGATTGGAACTGAGGTTACCATGAGTCAGCATTAATGCTCCTGTTTTCATTTGCTGCTAATTTGGAGAGGAGATTAGCAGGGAGAGAGGGCTCAGCATTCATTATCATATACATTACACTTTGTTAATGACTAAGTAGAACTAAGTAGAAAAGTGCCATTAATATCACTATTAATTAGTAACAGAGAGGGAATAGTTTGCTCACTCCACATCTGATAAGAACAGGCCACTGTATTATAATAGTTTGTTTAGCCTCGTTAGACTCAGCTTTCATACTAAGCTAGAACTTCAACATGATGACAGATGCAGTGAGAACAGTCTGTCTTCATTGTAAACTGACTCATAAATATGAAGGAGGTCAAAGGAGTAATAAGAGGAATATTTTCAACACATAGTGCTTGACCTCATGTGAAAGGTCCAGCTCTTATGTAGTGGAAAAGCTCTTAGCTGATGTTTCTTTGGAATAATGATTCTTTATCTGTGAGCTGAAGACTGTAAAGAGCTTCAAACCATGATGGTATCTCAAGGAAAACTGGGACAGAGGAAGTACCAGTGAAAATGAGAAAGAAAAAAAAAGATGAAGTCAAACGGAATAGTGGATTTGAAGACTCTAAAGTAGCGTGGCTTGGGACAACAAGGCCATATGATTACATACTTTATTTATACATCATGTGTATTTGAATTGAATGAGTGAAATAAACTAAAACAATAATAGCTGTATAGTATAATATAGTAACTACAGTTAATAGTTATATACCAGGCGTTCCCAATCTGATTATATACAGTAAACTAAAAGGAGGAATAAATATAATCCACTTTTGCAATAGGTGGAAAAAATATTGAATATTTATCATTCTTTTGTGGTTACACCATTTGACATTTTCAGGAGCATTCAGTCGTACTTTTGGTAAAAAAAAACAGTGCAAAACAAAAAGTACAAAATGTACATAACAAACCTGATGCTGCCTTTAAAACTATTCAACATATTTTTCAATGTCTTGTCTTATTTGTCACTGATCCATGAATGTATATTTATATATGTGTAATATTTAACATGAATGTGTTACTGACAGATTTATAGACATATAGCCAAGCATGCATTAGTTACAAAGCTGATACAGACCTTATTGAGCAGTTTGGATATCAGCCAGATTGCCCATTCAGTTTTCAGCACCAGCATAAATCCTGACATCATGTCTCCATACATCTAAATATCCCAATGAGCTCCACACAGGGTGGTGAAATAAAGAGGAGATATTGGTAGAGAAAAAGTTGGACGGGTGTATCCAACTTATTTTCTAAGTGTTTATGTTACTTCTTCCCTGAAGTGTGTTAAGCAGAAGGAACACGGTGTTCTTCACCATTCAATATATAAACACACAATGAAGCCCAGGCAGCATGCTGCTTCAAGTCATTACAATGCACAAACTATCTGCTACCTCATCAATCATACATGAGCTACAAATATCATTCACTCAGTTTGTAAGTTTGGAGACAACTTTAAACAATATTAGCAATGATGGTTTCAGACACTGAAAGTAGTGCTATAGATGACATGGACAAAATATTAGAAACACCTTAAAACAACAACCGTACACTCACACTTTAGCAAGAGAAGTGAAACTAATACTCTCCCTGATGAGGTAACTGCTATGACACATTTTAGTGAGTGCCATAAAAACTAATGATCACATAATAAGATTAGTAAAACAGGTTCATATAGGGAGGGAATATGAACATCCTCCATGTCATATGTGTGTGTTCTTACATTCATCTGACAGTCTCTGTGCTCTACAACCAGTCTGGGTACCTACAAGCAGGATCTGTCACATCAGATGTGGTCCAGGAAACAACTTATACAAGATGTGATATGATGTGATGTGATGTAGAGACTTCACTCTGGACTAGACTAGATATATTGTGATATGGAAGAAGTGTTTTAAAGGTTGTTGTAGCTGTTCTATTAACCACGTAGTCATATCCACATTGATGATTATTTAGAAAATATCTTGTGTCAAAATATTGTGTTAAAGGACCGATAGTCATTCCTAATACTGTCAAAATATTGATTTGAAGGTATTTGCTGATAATTGATTTTGTCCATATCTTCAAGCCCAACAAGAAAGAGTTGAGTTAACTTTGAGAAGACTGACTCATGATGGGAACTAATTAACCAAACTATTTTAAATAGGGCTCTCCCTCTGGCTCTCTCTCTCTTTTCATTGGTCTTATCAAGGTTACTAACAGAGCTGTTTGAATGATAATCATGTCTGGGTACAGCTCTCCCCTATCTGCTTCATATAAAGTCTGAGGGGTGTTAGAGAGATCGGAGGGCGGGTGAACAAAATTTGTCTGACGGATCAAAGTCTGCATCAATAATTCATTGCATTTCTCCCCTCCACAGGGCTCTGTCTATCTACAAACAGGAATACTTAAAGAGGAGAAATTGATTTTAAAGTGTCTCCCCGCTGCACTTTAAACCTGTCTGTCTGTATGATAGGATGTCTGCTGACTGTAATTGGACCTGTGACCCCCCCCCCCCCCACCCCCCTCCATACTATTAATTTACAGGTTTTAGTCTATGCTTTCTACATCAGCTCTTCATGTGCAGCTATAATGTCTAGTTTTTCTGAGTGAAAATTAACAATATAATTATGTGAGTAAACATTAAAAGTTGGGCTAAAATATATTCATAAGCATACAGGAGCTCGCCAGAAAGAAAAAAAAATAGAGTTGAAGGAATTTGCCCTGGACCTCCTTCATAGCTACTGGTGCTCAGTATCACCAAGCATGCCAACACACACTAGAAAAAATAATGTGAGGATTTCCTTGTCTGGAAAGCTTGTATTTCCTACTGCCAGGGTGTTTCACATGTGGAGTGGAGCTGACTGAACTCCACACACCCACAGCTGGAATTTGGCTGAAATACTATTACATTTTGAACTTTTTTTTACTGGAGAAAAATGTTAATGTGACTGGTGTGCACAGTTTGTAAAGTGTCCACATAGAGTTTCCCCTGCTGTGATTTAAGGTGGCACAATGTTGGCCTACAATCCAACCAATTCAAATGGTAAAGAATTCATTGATGAATCCAGATAAAAACTTCAACAGTGAGAATAAACTGAGGTCCAGGCTTGTTTTTCCTCTCTCGGGCAGATTAACCAAGAGGGGCGCGTTCCTGCTGTGATGTGATGGTGTTGATATCAAACATCCCCTGCTGCACTCACACACATAGCTGATCAGCTCGCTGTCCGCTTGTTTATTCAACGTTTATTAATATTAAACATGCCTTAGGTCCCCAACAATACACCTGGCAAGTGTGAAGTGGATCCGATACATGGCTGTTGAGACACACAAAGGACACACACACACACACACACACACACACACACACAATAGTTAGATTATATATCTGCTGAAGGAAGCAGCAGCACCTGACCAACATGGAAAATGCTTTAAATCATGTTGTGGCGGCAGGAAACAATGTTAACCTAAAATCAGTGAATTTATGAATGGAGTCTGGCTGGATGTGCCTTTAGATTGTGTGATTGGTGGATAAATTACTTTACCCGACAGGTTAAAGTGACCTGGAAGAATTTATAAAATATTAGACTACATCTTCATACAGATGTGTTTTAACTGCTGAGCATCATCACTGACCCCCGTCTGCTCACCCTGATTGTGGCTCTGTACCCAGCGTGAGAGACTCATTACATAGTGGGCAGACTCCTCTAAAGACGCTGCACCTGTGGAGACGCCAAACTATACACTTCAATACACATGCATTCAAGTGTAAAACATGGACCTACCGCCTGTGGTTGGCTTGTCAATAGTACACACATACACACTACAGTAATACACACTGAATAACACACGTGCATTTCCTTTGCTCAGACTTCTACTCTTTCATTCTGTTGACACTACAGTGATTTTAATCTATGGCTAGCTGGATGTGCAGTGTCAGAACACATCTTTGATCAAATCAAGAGAAGAAGAAAAGAAAAGACGTGCAGACTTTTCAAGTGGCTCTCATTATAAAAAGGTTGGAGAGCACAGGTAGAGTCAGGTAGATGATTTTAACACACAGCAGGCTTTCAGCTAATCTTCATTCACAGGACAAAAGGAAAAGCACAGTATTTTAACGAGGCAGAAAAGCCACTGGTGAGATGAGTTACTCAATTATTGAATGTTAACACGTTGGTGTTAATGTGCACCAGAGACAATCCTCCAGCCAACCTGTGGAAGTAGTAAGTAAAGACTATTCTACAATACTTTTAGCACATGTCATATTTACCACTCCAGCTCCATCTTTAACCCTGCCATTTATTGCATGCCATCCTCATAATGTTCTGGTAAAAACACAGTCCTGAGCTGCACTGAGGACTGTGTAGTTAGTTTTAAGCACTGTTTGAAAGTAGTGCACTCAGGAGAAAAGCAAACACTCTGAGCCTTTTTATGAAAAAAACAGTCAGGTCAGCTGTAAGCAGAAAGCTAGCATGATCCGTCTTGTGAAGCAGCTCTTTTTAAACAGACTCTGGAGCTGGAACACTACTGAAAAGGTGTGAGTGTGCTTAGGCATCAAAACAGGAGAGTGTAAGCAGGTCTAATTACCAGGTAGGAGTGATGGGTGGAGTCCTGCCATGCTTTACACCATCTTCCTACACTGTTGGGTAATGAGCGTGTCCTTTCACAACTGCACTGTTCTTTACTCAGACCTTTTAGCAAATGTCCTTATTCTCTGCTTCTTCTGTGTTCATCTTCTATTATATTTGACTTTATCTACTGCAGTAGATGACTGTGTTACTAAAAAGCAAGACTGTCCCAGCCTCCACTCTGAGGACATTTACCTTGCATAGTTTGTTTGTTAGCTCATCTCCCCGATTACAGTAATTGATGTAATGATGGGAAAGGTATGTGATGCAACACAGTCCTTTGTTGGCTTTGTGGTCAGGAGGAAGCACCGTTCTCCAGCAGACAGCTATATAATATTAGCCTGATATAATATATGAGTGCAACCTCAGTGCCAGTGTGGGTCACCTCCCACAGACCTTCTGATGGAGCTGTGTGTTATCTGTCATTGCTCCACCGCAAGCACACATTTATCCTTTACTCATCTAAAACCTTGGAGTGGATGAGGAGGAGGAGGAGGGAGACAAAAGACTATCTTCTATCAGATGCTACACTTATCAAAAGTTGGCAAAGTCAGAGAGAGAGAGAACGAGAAAGAGAGAGGGAGAGAGAGACAGAAAGAGAGATCCTTGATGCTGTCAGCAGATTCAGGCTGAATACGTTTAAAAATGACATATATTGGTTTTATTTCAGACATTTGTGGTCAACGTTCATCCATCTTTTAGGCAGGTTACATTATAAATGACTCTTGCTGGCTTTCTGCTAAGCTTTTAATTAATGTAAAGAGTAACTGTTCTTGTAGTCAACTCAACTAAACTACTGTTATCTTCTGCTCAGAGACACTAGGACAGTCAATGACAGCAGAACACGGCGCACACACACACTCACACTGAACTGAAATGACATGGCAAACTAAAATATTGTGTTTGTTTCTCAGAGGGGAGGGGGAGCATCACTAGTCTCCTGGGCAACAACACAGGTTGACTCGTACCTGGGACACACTACTGCGCTGCTCTGGCTGTTTATTCTGGCTCCCGCGTGGACAGTCACTTGTCCCAGCTGATGGACGTTACTGACAGTGACATCAGAGCGACATGCTTGAAAGCTTCAGGTCACACAAAGCAGCGCAGAATAACTGTGCTGCTCTGCTCTGTGTGGGATTCAGTGCACTCTTTCATTTAACCCTTTAAGCTCAGCTAAGACTGTAAAGTGCCACACTAAACACATGCTGATAAAACTGCTGTAACTATTTGATCCATTTCCTTTTTTCCTCACAGTTTAATGTTCTCTGAGATTCAATATTGCTGATCTACTGATTAAGCATTTCAGAGTGTGAGTGTGTGATCTTTATCTGGATCTGGATCTGGATATCTGATCACAGCTATTTGTACTGCAGTATTATGAGAAAAGAAGAGCTGCTGTATGGATTCTACTTATTTTTTTCTTACTTTTCTTAGTCGTGTAGCACAATAAACTCAATATATTTGGGTTCTAGCCTGTTTAAAGATGTCAGAAAAAGGAGGAATTGTCCATTTTTCACCATTTTCTGACATTAGCTTTTAACTGATCTGGATGCAGATTTGATATTTTAGCAGTACAGTGTGTGGAGCTACACTGCAGGCTGTTAAATCTGTCTCATCTAAATGGATTCATAAAGGGTTGAACACACACACTCCAATTTTGAACTACAGCTTCAGAATATTGACAAAAATACTGATACATCTCAGCTCACATTGATACACTTGAGGCTGAATGGTAGCACTGATGACATCCAAATAACAGAGCTTTATGTAAGAATGCTGGTAGTTTACTGAGGTACAAGGCCGACATCTCCATTGAAAAGTATAAAACCCATGCTGTATACTTGTTCACTCGCCACTTTGAGCAGCATCCGAAGAAAACGCGAGCCGGCGACCTTAAAGCCTTTATGAAACAGCCACATTTTATCACTTTATTTGTAAGTCAGTCTCAACTCTGTGCTCTGTGTGAGCGGTTGACCAATCAAAAGCTCTTCTCCACAAGATAAGATGAGTCACAAGGCACAGCAGAACTTATGTCTGTACTAATAAAATAAAATGGGCTATAGTACTGATTTAATGCTGCCAACATGAAGCTTTTCAAAGTTTTGTCACTAAGTGTTCAGTTAAAGACAGAGAGTCACATGGTTTGGACACACTACATTGAATATAATCAGAATATTTTCCTCTTCATAATGAATGTTTGATAAAGTGAACAGTAAGTATGTGGAGTAAATGGCAGCCCAGAAGGACACACCAGCTGAATGTATGAGTTTATCTCTGTTCAGCAGACTGTGTATGAGAACAGGACTCTGACCCTTTGTTCTCATAAACATAAAATAATCATGCAGTCCACCTGAGACCTGCATCACAATCACAGTAATGAGGTTGTCAGATTTTAATTTTCTGCCCATCACTTTAATCCACTAATTATATCTTTCTATTTTGTGTTGGACTATCACATTAATGAAACTTTAATTATTTTCTACCTGTGGTGTATTCAAAACAGAGTTGTGTGTTTAAAATGCAGACTGCCACGTTCTTTATCAACAACTACATAATAGTCCAGCTACTCTCCAGTTGGAAATATTAAATTAACAAGTGGCCTGACAGCGGTTTTATTCAGTTATCATATAAGTAGGTGGAGAGGGGAGCAGAGATAACAGAGGTACACCCAGGGCAAAACCACAAGACTCATTTGTATTCTACGTTTTACCACAGTGTCACGATATCTGCAGCTGAACAAGTGGAAGAAATGCTAAATGGACTGGACTTACATAGTGCTTTTCTAATCTTTGGACTGCTCAGTCACATTCAGCCATTCGCACACATTCGTACACTGATGGTGCATTAATAATTTTAATATAATTTTGGGGTTAAGCATCTTGCTGAAGGACACATCAACATGTGGACTGGAGAAGCCAAGAATCAAACCTTTCGTCTTCCAATATTGATGGATAACTCGCTCTAAATCCTGAGCCACAGCTGCCACAATAGGAACAGGAAAAATAGGCCATGGATTTCAGTTGGGAAGGCAAACAACAACACAACAGAAGACTAAACAAGTCCAACAATAATTAAAATACAATATGGAATCTCTACCTTGATACTATTATTATCATTAAAGGTTTATTTAAACTTGAGTTTGCTTCATTTACAATAATGTCAAGTTAACAAGTTAAACATTTTTTAAATTAAATCACTTTTTTTTAAAAGAACAAAAACACAACAGACAGAACAACATACAGAATTCAGATCATGTGTCAAGGTTCACCTTCAAAAGTGATTTATAGGTGTGGTACTAGTTTTCCAATGAGCTAATATTATTATTATTATTATGCAGTATAATATCAGCTCTCCATTCATTCTCATCAGTGTGACTGCATCCACATCCGTATAGTAGGCCTGTGCAGCAGCATGGAGGCATGACAGTGTGCCGTCTCTCAACATGTGTCATTTCTCCCAATGAAGCTGAAGCCATTCTGGACAATCAGGTTAGGGCTGAATAAGCCATTATTTATTGTTGAGGAGGAGGAGGAGAGAGAGAGGGAGGGAGGGAAGGATGCAAAAAAAAAAAAAAAAGTGAAGGAAAGAAAGACAGATTGCCTGGGCCCGGGCTTTAAGTGGCTGCAGCGCGGTGTGGAGAAAGCCCCCGAGAGACGCTTCAAATGAAAAGAGAGGATAAAGTTTAATCTAATACATTGACTCACAGCAGAGGGCGGGAGGCCAGAGGAGGGAGGGAGGGAGGAGCGGAGGCAAACAATGGCTTCACATCACACAAATCAATAGCAATTCAATTCTATAACCCCTACGCAAAAAAAAAAAAAAAAAAATCATAGTCTCACACACACACACACACACACACACACACACACACACACTAATTGAATTATGTGGCATTTGGAGCTGGGGCTCTATGCAGCACAGAGGAAAAAGAAAAGCAGTCCCTCCTGCTACATTCAGCCTAACCTGTGCAAATATTCTCATACATTATACACATCACATGACAGCAAGGAAGCTCTAAGACATCTGTGTTGAAATTAAGTCCATAAACAAGTATGCTGGCAGGATATGAGTTTGATAATGAGCCATTTGATCATGTGCTGTGTCATGTTAGAGACAGAGCTCAGAGGTAATACAGGGATGTGTTCTCTCCCCACTGCTCTACACTGATTTAACATCATCAGGCTGGAGGCAGGGAGTCAGTCAACTGGTGCAGGGAAAATGACCTTCATGTGAATGAAGAAAAGACTGAAATGATAACTGACTCCAAAACAAAAATCAATAAAAGCAACTATTCTCATCAACAGCTAAACTATTGCAACCGTGTCCTTCATGTTCTTTAATGTACACACTTCAAACGCCAACCATCAGATGTAAAGAGCTCAACAGAGACTCAGGCAAGGTCCTATTTTACACACACACACACACACACACACACACACACACACACACACACACACACACACGTTATCCAGAGCATCCTGTCATTATCGATTACTATCTGCTACTGAAACACATTCTAAAGAAGACACATAGAATTATGACCATAGGCTACACACTCTCCAAAATACACAAACTACACACAACACACCACCTAAAGATCAATCAAGATCACAGTTGATGCTCTAGTCTCCACCCAGCTCTCCATCTTTCTTCAGCATCCATATATAGACATGATGATGTTGATAATTATGTTATTGTACGTTATGACTGTAATTGTATTGTATGGTATATAGAGCTGTGTACATCCTCTATGCTTGTGCTGGTGTATGTGGTGTATTGTTACAGTCCTTCTACCAGCCTGGCTGTGTGCTAAGAAAAGGAATTATGTACTGGTTGATGTATTTAGAAGCTAAAAATGAGTAAAACAGGACATCCCCGATTTGGGCTGAGCCTTTTCACTTCCCATTGAGAAATGATAAGAAAAGCTGTTTGGATTAAGCATGCCGTTGTGTCTCCAGGCTTGTGTCTCACGGGGCAGTCCGGTAATCCATAAATGCTCCCAGTGAAAAAAACAACAACTAATATTGTAAGAAGTTTAACTCCACTTACTACTGGATATTCAGACTGCTGCTGCTGCTGAAAAATACCCTGCAGAGAGAAATACTGTCTCTGCAGGATTCTGCTATTTATGACTAAAAATGCTTGATGTTTTTCCTCCTCTGTGTGCATGCAGAAAACTTGTTTCTGCTGAATTATCTTGTGAAATGGACTGTCAATGAAAACAGAATGAAGTCTGCACACACTGCGCTGAATGTGTGGGCTCTGCTGCCAGTGTAGTGGATGCTGGAGCTGCTCTCCGAGAGCCTATTACCCCTGCTGCCAGAACACACACGTACAGTATGCATGTCTGGAGCAGAGTGGTACTCTCAGTAGACCCACTGCTAGAAGCTGGCAGAATTACTTTACAGGAAAGTTCTGCTTTAAACTCTTCTTCACTTTAACTGGAAGCTGCTGGTGTCAAACCTCACTTTCACACTTGCTGCTAACACTTTCAACTTAACCTGTTAGAAAAACTGTACCAGTGGGACACATGTTAATAGTGTTAATCCTGATAGATAATGATCCACCTGCTTTGGATCCTGTATCTACCTGAGTATAAACACACTGACAGAACAAAGTGTCACACGTCGTCCGGATGCTACATTTCAGCATGTTATATGTGCAGCTGACTGATGCACAATCACTGGCGTCTTGTGTGGCAGATAATTAGATGGTATGACAGCTTTATGTGTTGTCACATGAGCTGCCGTCTTTCTAGCAGGCAGAGGCTCTACGGTGCCAGGATTTCATTCGCATTTGCCCCTAAAAATAGAACCGGAGAAATCATTTACGAGCACAGGGGACAAGTAAAGATTCATTTACAACCGGCTCTAAATTTGTTGTTACAAACTTCACACGTCTGCCAAATGCAAGACAACTGTGATTATTAAACATGAGCAGAATGTGAATTGGTAATTGGTAATGTTACTATAAGACTACAGTACAGCCACTTACTGCTGGTTGTAAATATACTGATCACTGGTCTGCTAACAGGATAGCCCAAAATATGTGCTTGTTGAAAAACTACCTGGTTTTAATTGCATGCAAACACAGGAAGCAGCATTTCCTGTAGCTGCTTCACAATAAAAGCCTGCTGCTGGTTTGCCAATAGAAAGCTTTTGCATTTTGGTGGGATATATATTGCACAGATGTTTGTTCCTTAGTACACGCTAAACCAAATCTTTTTAAAAAGGTTTTTAAAAGTGTCGACTGTTCAAAACTTGTTTTAATCTTTCAATCGTTTAAAAAGCTGTGTCAATATTTTAAGGCCCATGTCTGGTGTCTAGTAGATATGAGGGTCTTCCACTTCCACTCAATCTGGTTTGGAGTGTCAATAAGAAGAGCTTCAGTTTTGCTGCTGTTTAACATCCAAGTCTACCTATAACAGGTGTGACATAGCTGCAAGAAGGGCTTGTTGCAGTTTGAATGTACAGCTTGGTGTCATCAGCATAGCAATGTATAGACTTCCTAATTGCTGGTGACACATTCAAGAGGCAGCATGTGGACAGAAAACACTATGGGGCCAAGAATTGATCACATGTAACAGGGACCAATCTAGACGTGTGTTTGTTTTGCTTCTGTATTCCACACTGAAGCTACAGCATGAGCTTCTGTGGGTGTAATAAAGTCTGGTTCTTAAATTCATACAGTCGTAACCCTAACCCTTTTACTGCTCCTTCAATAGACCACCAAATTCTACAACTAATTAAGTGTAATATAATGCAGGTCTGAGTGTCATTGCAAATGTTTTTCTTGTTAGTTACAGTCATAGATCAGACACTTATCAGAAGTAAAGGGTTCCATGTTTGAGAAAGACTTTACTTGACACCCAGAAAGTTCAAAGTCTACTTTTTTCATGTGACTGACAAATAAACCACAATCTAGACCAATATGCTGCAGTCAAATCAAACCATTCCCCACAAATACAGACCTTAAAAAGTCAAACCATTGAGGGAGGTGAGGCATCTGTACCAGTTTGGATCAAAGTCTTGTTTACAACCTCCACAAAACACAAAACCCCCCAAAAGTTTGACATGAGGAATTCTGAATGAGAATCAGTGCTTTGCTTTCCTTAGAATCTGTAAGAGCTGTCAGGATATACATTTCAAACATCTGTCCTGAATTAAACGCCAGTCCCAACTCAAGTGTCACCCACCTAACATCAGAGCCAGAGTGCCTCAGTCTGAACCTAGATAAATAAACCCTTTGAGGATCACGTCTCACCTGAAGATGCAGCTGCTGCCAAGTAGGTATTTCCTCATAAAGGCAAATGTCACAAACTGAGACACAAACTTCAATAATGCATCTACGAGAAATCACCTCAGCATCTAAAACCCCTCCCTTCACACTATTCTGGCAATTTTCTAGACAATCTGGTGCTAATGCCAACTTCATGGATCAACTGGCCAGGTCTGCAGAGGTGAGAAAGTAAGCAGGGTAACAGTTTGTACAATCTAGCACAATACTATGCATGGCTTACAGGAAGGTGTGCACCCATTAGTGTAATTCTCTGTTCTCTGTTTTTACCTTAAAGAGGGTCAGTCATTCACCTTAAGAGAGCCTCGTCAGGTTCCAACAAGGCACCTGGTGTATCTCATTCACACTCTGTCACAAGAGGCCAGCTTAACTCACTAACTCCAGGGCTAAACCTTCACTTTAATCAGCAGCAGGCTTTGGATCTTTGAGGAGTTGGAGCATTTATTCACTGACAAACAGACTGAAACACA
>NC_070598.1:24048638-24156138 GCF_027409825.1 Scomber japonicus
TGGAAGTGGACGGGCAGTTGGAGGTTATTCAGACTCCTTCACTTTTATTTCAGGTGGGTTTTTTGTTTTCGACTTTGACATTTTTTGGATACAAGGATGCCGCCAAGGTTTCTACAGCTTCTACCAAACTACATTTAACACTTTTTAAAAACAGTTCTAATACAACACAGACTATGATTTAATATCTATTTCATGGTCAAAGTAGTGCTGTGCGATATGGACAAAATTTTAAATCCTGATAACAATATATGTCCCCATATAGTATTTTCGGCACCAATTCCTCTTTGGGTTGTGTTTCCACTGTGTTCTCTGCCTCTGCCATGTTGTTTACATCTATGCTCCCCTAGCAGTGCTGTAAACCAGTCTTTACGGGTGATGTAAAAATGCTACCGCAAAGTAGTAGCGTTGCTACAGTTACATTAGCCTTCATTCATTGTTCATACAACATGAACTCACATGATACATTTGGATTATCCAACGGTCATTCCGACGTTGAGTTGTACTTTACACTGTGTACCTAAACCACAACCGTAGTAATGTTAACGTCGGTGTTAGCCGCTAACATTAATGTTAGTGTAGCAACAGAGCTAACCCGGGTCCTCACACATTAAAATTACGATATAAACGATAGAGAGTTAGAAGTTTTTATATCGCACTCCGATATATATTGTAATATCGCACAGCACTAGGTCAACGTATGACAGATATCACTAAAACCTATTAGGGACAATAAGGCACAGAATAATTTGATATGTGAATATGTAATAAAAGTCAATTTATGTTAATTCATTTCACATTTCTGCCATTATGTCTGGCTAGAATATTACAATCATTCCCAATAATATTACTAATTATAACTAATTGCTCATGAATCATGACATGGACGTGGATAAGCAGCAGAAAAAGAATGGAAGAATAGATTATCCAATTAAGAAAACACTAACACATTTGAGCTCAGAGGTTCAGCTAAAAATCCAGAAAATAATTATTCTCTGTGGAAGATTAGAAGAAACAGATAAGACCTTTATGAATGAACTTTAAGACTTTAAATATCATCTAAAGCCTCTTCTTACACTTTGAGGCCTGCAGACAGCATATCACCTTTCCACTCATCTTGTACAGCTGGCTATGAGTCTAAACTGTCAGAAGACCAGGAGACTTCAGTGGAAATAAACACACTTGCTCCCTCAGTGGGAAAAGTCAGCTGGAGCCAACAGTGATGAAGACACAGTAAACATGACAGGACTGACTGTTTACGTCAAGGAGAAATACAGACATCGACTTCCTGTCTGCCACCAGAGATATTTAAACCACACACACTGAACTGAAATAACAAACACATATGTGAAACAAACACGTCATGATACAGGAAGTTTGTGATGAGGTCGGGCTTTGGAACTGTCCTATCAGCGTTGACACTACAGGATATGCTAAGTGATGCTCCAGCTGTGACATCATGAGTGAGTCCACTGGCTAACAATATCATCCCTATGCTCATGGTACAGTCACTTCTGAACCTCTGATAACAGTCTGATGGATCTGCCCATGCTGCTCTGGAGGGGATGCCCAGGATGCTGCTCCTGGTTCAGGACTTGCCGTCAGGACTAGTGAGCGAATACAAGCTGGCTTCTTACTAGCTGAAACATGTGCAGACTCTGTTGTAATTATTACAACTGTTACACATTAAGTCTTTAAACACATTATATAGAGGGTGCCACCCCAACGCTTCACTGCACATACTGAGAAATAGGTAGGTGTGTGTGTGTGTGTGTGTGTGTGTGTGTGTGTGTGTGTGTGTGTAGAGGAGTCAGTGTATTATCAATAGGAAACTAAAGGGGGGCACAACTGAGCTTCACACACACACACACACACACACACACACACACACGTAAACATGTGTGCCAATACTAAAAACAGTCACTTCCCATTCCCTTTAATTTTTTTTGGTCCTCACCGCATCAGTGTGTAAACAGACTGTTGTCCACACAATGTGGCAATTATCAGAAAATAAAAACACACACACACACACAGACAGAAACAGGGATAGTGGAAGAGGCAGCAGCGGAGAGCAGCAGAGGAAGTTAATGGAGGCCAGGGAGGGTAGTGCTGTTAGAAGCAGCTGACTCACAGCTCAGACTGAACCGGCTGACTTTCTGATTGGCTGCTCCAGTGCCTGCCCCCCCCCCAACCCCCCAATCCTACCACTTCAACATGCTTCCAGCTCCACATCCAAACAACTCCCATGTGAACAGTTTCATAATGTGTGTGTTGGTCCCTTTTAAACACCAACACATGAAGCGATGCAATATGAAATAACTGGGAGCTTCAAATGTCACCAAACACATCCATTCATTTGTTGTGTTCACTTCAACGTTACATCTACTTTCTGGTATACAGGTTTGGTCCAAAAACATTCAGCAAAATATCTTCACAAGGGGTGCAGTTTAGTAGGAAATGTGTCATAATCCATTTACTGTTTGTTCAACAAAGCATGAGCCCATCATTGACAATAAGTGTACAGCGTATTGAGCCTGACTCATACGGAGCACCACAAATGCCACAAAAGTGCATGTGAAACCCAGTGGGTAAGATTTCACAGAGAAGTCTGAAGTGACATCTGATTGGTGTGAGTGGGCGTGGCCTATCACATATGTGCTCATTACTCTAGATGCATTTGAGCAACCTTCATTAAACTCTCTGGAGACATGCTGCTCTACATCCTCCACATATACACTGAGTTGCAATCACATCTGATGAAGAGTGGGTGGGGAGGGGGCACGTGGTAGAGGTTAGGGTTAGTTGTGTGCTTCAGCTCGCTCCACACCTGAAACCCACTCATTGCTGCTCGCTGCTTTAATAACAGCCGACTGAGCCCATTCCTTCTGCTGAGTGCAGAAAGGTTTGAACCTGCAAATTGCCGCCTGTGGCTATATTATTATTATTATTATTATTATTATTAGCTAACCTTTTAGCATATTGTCTGGCATGCCACCCCCACATTTCACTGCACATACTGATTAAAATGTATCCTAACAAATTCATGGTAGTATAACATGGTGGGGGCTGTTTGGGTTGAGGGTCACAGCCAAGTAGCGCTGCTGCTTCACCTCTGTGTTTAACCTTCCTGTCGTCCTCCCGGCTCAAATTGACCCCATCTCTTTTGACTGTTCCTTATTTCCTCCCTCTTTCTTTAATTTTTCCTTTGTTCTTCCCCTCCTTCCCTCTTTCTTTGCTCTCTCCTCCTTCCATACTGCTTTCCTCACTTCCTTCCACCCATCCTTCCTTGCTTCCTTCCTTCCCCTCCTATTTTCCTTCCTTCCTCACTCCCTCCTCACTCCTTTCCTTCCTTCCTTCCATCTATCCTCCTTTCCTCCCTCCCTCCTTCCTTCCTTGACCTGAGGACAACAGGAGGGTGGTAATTGCTTCTACTTTGGATTAGAGTATGCATTCAATGCTCACAGCAATGATAGTATACATACATTTCTTTATCTCTTCAAATGTACTTATTATAAACAGTAAGTAAAAAAACAAGCAATCAGAGATCAACTACTAATACTTGGATCTGCAAGTCATTCTAATTCTATTGGCCGACTGACATGAACAAGCATAACCCTCTCTCCTCTCATAAACATACAATCAGCAGTAGAGCTTGTGACCCCCCCCCCCCAAATCTACATGAAGGAGAGCAGGGTGGGGGGCCGTTCATTAACGCATTGGTGCCTTTGAATCGGACGGGGCCGCTGGCACCGCTACAACCTCTCAAATTAGTCGTGCTTCCTTGGGCCGGGACAACGGGCGTCCGGGGTCACCCTGCATGCCTGGCATTCCTCCTCCTGCTCTGCTAGTACTGACAGCGGCCCGCACACAAAAACAATGCTACACAAGCGCTTCATACACGACGCACAACACACGCAATAACAAGAAAAAAACCAACAACAAAAAACGGCCCCAAGCAGCTGCGGAGAAGGGGGGGGGGGGGCAAGAGCATAGTGAAGATGAAAGTATGCACAAAATATCAACTCTCAGCAGACTCAGTGGATTTTTGTACAGTATCAAGATGAGAAACAGCAGCATTATGTGAGTTACAGCCTACAGAATAAAAGTAAGCAGAGTTCCACTGTGACCATGATGAAAACTCACATGAATGTAGCCTGACTTCCTCACTCGCTGCACTCGTTTTTTAAAGAGTAAACACTCAACTACACTATGCAGCAACTGATATCAATCTGCTCACTGACATCTCTGGAGCATTTCAATTTTCAATGGAACTCCACTGCATTCATTCCACTTTCCAAGCAGTGACCCCCCCCCCCCCCCCCGCAACTCTGGATCATTATGTCATTGAAAAAGGTCCACTTGTACATTCTGATGTCTGCCTTCAAACTTTAGTCCAAGTCAGAACTTTCAGTTATATAATAACTGAACTATAACTATAATGTCTATAAAATCTATTGTAATAACTTATTCATATAGAGGTTGTTTTAGCATGTTGTGTGTGGTTAAGTGGCTAACTGCCTTAGGATCAGTAAGAGATTTGAGGGGTGGTGCTAGCCCCCCTCTGCAGATACCTGATTAAATGGAATTGTAGAATTAGAAATGGCAGTTATGGTTAAGGCGTCCTGCAACAACGTCCTTTAGGAGCTGTACATGGGTGTGTTGGTTGCTGGTGTCAGGGAATAAGGGGGGAACCTATGGGGCCAACACCCCCTGTTAAAAATTAACAAATCACCAACTGCTTCTGATTGACTGGACAGCCTAACCAATTGGATTCTGTAGCAGCTTCAACCAAGCTGACTGGTGTAAAGCTCAGTGTGCACAACTGCAACATGTGCACCATGAAGGAAACATGTCAGAAGTCCACACACTCACACACACACACACACACACACACAGCTGTATGAGTGTTTTCGCCTCACAGGTCATGAATACAGCTCTGTGAGTGTGACAGTCAGTATATGTAAGCTTACATCACAGCAGCAACAGTTACAGAAATACACATTTATAAAAACTTCAATATCTAACCCTGTTCTGAGTACATGGCTCCAAACTGTGACCATTTCTGAGAGTGTGCAAGTTTAAATTCCACATGGTCCCATTGTGTGAGTGTGTGGTGATCATTATGCTGTTTCACAAAGATCAAGTCTGGATCCACTGTCAGTCTTCAGGGTTTTCTCTCTGCCTTGCTTTGTATTAGCTCCAGTGCATTTGTTGAGAATTCAAGCCTGTGATTTTGACAGAATGAAAAGGGCAAAATCACAGGCCTGGGTGTTGCTACAGTGCAACACCCAGACAGCTATCTTGTAATTTATCCCCAAAAAAGGAAGCAGCCACACGCATGTTTTGATTTAATTACTAAATCACATTAGCGAGATGAAAGTCAAGCATATTGTGAATACTTTCTATTGCATCACTCAGACTGATGTGAGCAAAGAGGAGCAGCGATCAGCACTAACAAAAAACACTACACAACAAACACACACTGCAGCATTAAACTACTTATATCAACTCTGAGCTGAAGAAAATATATCAGTGCTCAGTCTGTCTCACCTCAACAACACAGCATGTTGGACAGTGTAGTGGACAGTGTAGGGGACTATTATGTGGACTATGTAAAGGACTATGTGGTAGCAAACCAGACATTGCTTGATTTTTGAATGGGTTGCTGTTGGACATTATTCCACACACAAAACACATTCACCTGCATGGTAGCATACCAGTTTGACATATAATGTTCACAGGGAGCAACAGAACAACAGTATTATTAATCCCTGAACATCTCAGAAAGTCATTTCTGACTGAACTACAGCTGAGGATGAACACCGTCAGGGTCTCCAGCTGACAGACCCACTGCTATTGTGTTATATTGATATTTGTGTTTGCCTGCCTCCGTATGCTGAATCCTATTGAAGAAGCCTTCCTAGCATATATCCTTAAAAAATAAATGGTGTTAGGGGTTAGCCAGGGTTCTCTAAGCAGGATATACATCCAAACCACATAACAGAGTTACTCCATAAACAAGCAATCACTGGAATACTAGTGAGCCTGTAAACACACTCAGTGAAGACCTCTGCACTACATTTGATTAAAAATCCTTGAGAAACAGGAAAGGTGTTCTA
Source organism: Scomber japonicus (assembly GCF_027409825.1). Classification (NCBI taxonomy): domain Eukaryota; kingdom Metazoa; phylum Chordata; class Actinopteri; order Scombriformes; family Scombridae; genus Scomber; species Scomber japonicus. Next base: position 24,054,755 of record NC_070598.1, read on the forward strand.
ATGACGCAGTTTGCCTGCACACAAATTGTGCCATTTCCTGTTCATTCAAACTGCCAAAACACTGTAACCACCTCCTTAGTGCACAGTGTATTCTTCGCATTAGTGGTACATTGTATGAAAGTGGGACGTGCTCTAGGAGAAATCCCAAGATGTTTGTAGGATTTCATGACCAGCAGCGAGGCTGGAGGAGAGAGGAGCTGAGACAACATCCTGAGCTGATCAGCTCCATCCTCAGATGTGAGGGACAGCACCCATTGATTTGAAGTCTCCCTTTGACAGCACCTTGCGTTTAACTCAAGAGTGCTGACACGACACTCCATATACCAGCCCACTCCGGCTAAACGCAGCCCATTTACTTACTATGCCTAATGGGGCTGGGGGAGAAGCCGGAGCCTGGGACAAATGAAAGTGAAGGGTGGGAGCGCTGAGGGAGAAGCCAGCGACAGAGCACGAGGACGGAGCCTGTTAAAGGGCGGGAGGATGACTGAGGCTGGTCGAATGAGGAGAACGATAGTGACACCACCTAATTTAGCCCCGTTGCCAGCGTTCGGATGTGTGAGTGTGTTTGAGAGTGTGTGGATGTTTTTAGTGGGCGAGCGCCAATCCTGTGTGCCTCTGTGAACCGCAGGGGTGTGGTGCTGGATGCTCAACAGCAGCGTGCCACGAGGATGTCAGTAAAGATGCTCTATTATTATTATTATTATTATAATAATAATTATTATTATTATTATCATTTTACAAAATGTATCACATTTGCACTTTTGTGTATGTAATAAATTTTTTTTTTAAAAACTAGAAATCCATTTCCCTCCCACTGAATTGTGCACGGGCGGACTGATCTTTTTCCCCCCTCCTCCTAATCTGCTAGTTAGATTATCTGCATCAAAAAGATATTCCATTCTTTTCTGATGGAAATGATGCAGCTTCTCCGGCCGTGGACCCACGCCATGACAATCCTATTGCCAGACAAAGAAAGTGGAATTCCCTTCTCCTCTTGTGTGTCCCTCAGCCAACATATCAATTTAATAAGCAGCCCTGCATCTGAGGCAGCGATGGGGTATATGAGGACACAACCGCGCTTTTGGCATAGAGGGTTTCTGATGAGATCTTTATGTATGCTGTTTGAAAAGCATGCTCCTCCACTCATGATGAGCCTCCCTCTCTCTCTCTCTCTCTCTCTCTCCCTCTCTACACAAAGGAATGTCACACAAAGGAAATGCGAGAGTGCCACTCAATAGGAAACAACACAATATTCCTATTAGAAAAGGCCTTCTCCTCCTGCTACCACACGCTGGATACTGAAACAAAGAAGAAAAAGAGGTGCACACTTCCATTGCAAAATTGAAATAGAAATAAGAGCATAAAGAGAGGGTGGTGTTAAACACACGGTAACAGCAGCAGCGGCTGTGCATCTGTGGCATTCTCTAATGAGCAGGTTGGAAATCCAATTCACAAATGTGGCAGGTTAATTCGATAGTGCTTATCGCTGAAAACCGTAAACAGCCCGTTCCACATGACTTGAGGACACGTCTTTGTGAGCCCGTCCAGCATGAATGGAAAAAGACTGCAAGTCGGTCTTCCTTCAATATTACAACAACCGTAGTCTTCCTCCTCCTCTTCTTCTTCTTCTGAAATCATACCATCGCTACAATGCAAATGACCAACATCGAGTTTTATTTGTGAAATAATGCGCTGCTTAGGAATTTGGACGCCGTGCTCAGTGCATCGTTAAATCAGCACATATTTGAACGGAGTTTGGCGTCACCGGGATGCGCTGTGTAACGTTACTGCTGAAGTGGAGCAGCCTGATGATGGGATTGTTTCTCATCGTTTGACGGCAACATGCTAAACCGTAGCGTCTAATAAAATGCTTCTGTGTAGTTTGAGCTCTAGAGACTAATGTCATTACCTAGCATAACAAACAGGCTGGTTTCACAAACCGTTATTTAAGTAGAGCGAAACAAAAAAAGACGAGAAAAATGTACAAACTCTGGTGTGGTGAAACATCAGCAGCTAACGGTGCCGCACGGTAGATGTGTTATCTGTCAAACAACAAGTTCAACTTCCCGGCAACACTTAAAAACTGTTAATTACACCATTAGACAAGAACGTAGTGAGAGAACAGAAACTATATGTGGCTTCCAGGAGGCACAACAACAAATAGCTTGATAAAAAGAGTCCGGAATTGAGTTCAAACATCAACCAAAAGGTACTGCTAAGCCTGAACGTCACTGTCACATCACCTGGGAGGAGAACGGAGTTAGTGAGTTACAAACACAAAGCGAAACAATGTTACACCTACAGATACACTGAAGAGCCTTGAGACAACATAAAGTTCAACTATGTGCAACTAAGCCTGCGAGAGGACATGCTCAAATCACAGAGTCAATGAACAACCAGTGCTTGACAAAAAGCAAACATCCTCTCAGTGATGCTGCCAACTTTGTATTTGCGAAAAAAACTGAGCAGTGCTCCTCCCGGACGGACTCTTTGTGCTCTTTGTTGGCGAAGCAAGAAATCCAAAAACTGTAGCCAGAACCTGGCCGAGAGGAGGCTAGCTTTGATCCTACTGTGACTTTTCGCTCCCTGCTTCTTTTTTTTTCTCCCCCCCTAGACAATAAACATTCCTCAGACAGGCAACAGCAGGCTGGCCGCCGACCCTGCGCCATCTTAGTTACACACACTCTGCTTCTTCGGGCGTCTTGAACAAAGAGCTTTTCTAACGGAACCGGCCGGACCCATGAGTGTAACTTTCGGGAAACACATAAGAAACACATAGCACAACTCCAAGCTGCCCATTAAAAAGGAACTTACCGGTGTTTTCTTGTATCCTTGTCCCGAACAGGAGGACGAGCAGAAAGCATGGTATTGCATCCATCGTGGCTACGGACCAGACTGGCAGCCGACTGCTAACTTCTCCGTGCGCTGAGGAAGGTAGGCGCTGATTGGCTGGTATAGCCGCAAGTCCCGCCTAGCCAGCGCTAGTTAGGAGAAAGGGCGAAGCTGATTGGCGGAGGTACCTGCCACACCCCGCCCCACTGGAACCACTCTACCACTGCTGTAAACAAACACTGTTGCTATTCACTATAATGACAAAGTATTCATTTGTCTTACTTTGCTAAATGTCCATTATCAGGTATGAATTTTAATATTAACACGTTTGAGTGTGATCCTTTACTGACCACCTATGTATCAAAACTAATAATAAAGAAACAACCTTTAAATATATATATAAATATATATATATATATATATATTTTTTTTTGCTGTTTGTCTGCAATTAAATGGCAAAATAGAGATTCATTGCATTTCAGCCTAAATGAAGAAAACTCCAGCACAGCTAAAATATAAATACACTTGATAAGTATGATTTCTCCATACAGCTGTCACACACACTTTAAATAGAATTGCTCCACAGAAAAGTACATCTTTGTGAGGAGAAAATAGCTCAGACAGAGAGGAAGGTGACACTCATGTGATTTTGTCAAAGAGAAAGAACGTGTCACAGTGGCTCTGACCGAGGCAACATATCATAATAATAACATCAGCAAACACACAGAAAAGATATCCTCAATGACATGCTGTGGCTAGAACTGTGTGCATCGTCCATATGTCAGTCTTTCACACACACACACACACACGCACACACACACACACACACACACACACACAAAGACAGATGCCCTACACAATCCCGGCTGCTTAGGCGCATGCACACACACAAGCACACCTCTCGTACATTGTTCTAAATCCTATAACCCTTTGTCTCATTCACATTTACTCCATCTCTTGAGAAGACACACACACACACACACACACACACACACTTGACCTAGCCCCCGCCCCCCCAACGCACACATTCACTCACACACACCCTTCCTAGTCCCTGGAGAGTGTGACAGAGATTGATGATGGCCTATTATTTGATGTCCAACTGAGCCCTGCACAGTCCCACATGCGCACGCACACACACGCATGCGCGCACACACACACACACACACACACACACACACACACACACACACACACACACACACACACACACACAGGCTGGTACACTCTCATGCATATTTATTGTAGTTGTCCCTAAAAGATAGAGAGCAAGAATAAAACTGAGGTGATCAAAGGAATGGAGCAACATGCACTGCAGATAGATGGATCATGTGATGTAGGTTGTCAACATATGTATACAGGATGCTATTTAAAATATAATATGCACTTGAGCAGATGTTGTTAAATGAAGAGGGACCTCTGATACGCCATCTTCCCGACACGCACACACACTCACGCACACACACACACACACACACACACACACACTCACACTCACGCACACACACACACACACACACACACACACACACACAAAGACGCCGCCTGCTCTTAGCAGTAATCAAATGCAGTTCATGTTTCATTGCTTGTACCTGTCTCATTTGCATTTACAATTTTGGCATTTAGCTGACGCACTCATCCAGAGTGACTTTCAGTGTGTTGGGCTCTATAAAAAAAGATTTTTAATCACAAAATTACAAGCAACCAACAGTTAGCAGTGCAAAGGTCAGTGAGGATTTTCCTTTGAGCACAGAATGATTTTGCAAAAAAAAATATAGGGAAGCAAGCAAAAAAGAAAAGGACAGAACTAGATTATTTTCTTTTTTCCAGAATAAAATCAATACTTGGGGTTTCAGTAGTGGGAGGTAAATTCACCCTAAGTAAATAACTGCTCACCCCCTCTTTGGTTCTGTCTGGAGTGGGAAGGTTAAAGGTCTCTCTATTATAGAGGAGGACAGCAGAGAGCACAGATGACCTACACTCTGTTTCATTAGAGCTTCCATCTCAAGTGTAAACCTGCTCCCTGCTCTGTAAGTGGACTCTTGTCTGAGAGGTTGAGGACTAGCCAAGCGAGTAATGATGCAGGTCTTAAGGAGGACAGAGAGGACATGTAGATAGGAGACAAGTAGCCACCACAGCTGAACCCTGAAGCTGCAGTTCCTCTGTTGGCCACTAGTCTGTCAAATACTATGTTTTCAGTCAATCCTGCACTGATTGCTATGACATGTGCTGTTGATATTTATGACCCCCAGATGATTCCTAGTCATCTATTATATTAAATCAAATATTGTACTTAAGAGATGGCCACAAAATCATTGTGCCATTCTTCACAGACGATGAACTCATTTCATTTAAAGATATAAAATGTCCTACACACAGTATACCTCTAAATCTAATAGGCACATCTCTACAGACTTTGTTGAGCACATTCATGCTTCTCAGATGAATTTAATAACAGCATAACCTTTTCTCTGGGACATGTTAGATGTCCAAATTGACTTTGTAATGCCACAACTTTTTTTTTAAAGAGCCACCAACAAGTAGAAGCTGGCACTTATTCAGTAAAATCTATCTATTGAATGGATTGGCCCATAATTTGGTACAGACATCCAGAGTCTCCAAGGAATGAATCTTAATGACTTTGGTGATCCCATTTGTGGGTTTGAGTGGAACATATCAACAAGTATTGGATGGGTTGCTATGAAACTTGGCACAGATATTCATGATTCCCTCAGGATGAATTGGAATAACTTCGATGATCCTCTGACTTCTCCTCTGGCACCGTCATCAGGTCAAACTTTTCATTTGTCCGATACTTTGGCTTCTAACCATATATCCACATAACCGCTGAACATTCCGATCAGCCTCAGCCGTGCGTTGTGTTCAGTGCTAAATAAAATAACATTTAGCTTGGCATGCTCCAGTAGCCTGCGGTTCGGTTTTTGGCAGCGGACCTTTGTTGCATCTTGCATGCCATTCCCCATCCCTCTCTGTTTCCCCTTGTTTCCTGTCATCTCTCAACTGTTGCTATCCCAAAATGGTGAAAAATGCCCTAAAAATATAGAAAAACAGACTAATGTTGCACATGAACACTTTAGAATAAGATGAATTCATTATCATTGTAAAGATGGTAGCATGCTGACATACTTTTTTTTTAATGCAAGCTCCTTACTTAGCTTGTCACTTTCTTGAAGCGTATATGCAGCTCTTCAACAGATCCACTTTCATGAGATGTCACTACACATTTAGTAAAGCGCCTCGCCTTTTTCCATGTGCATTTAAGCTGCTTAGATCAGTTCCTGCTCAGGACCGAGCCTAGCGCTGCCATCAGTCTTTAACGTGCTGTCATGTGTGATTCACTACACTCTCAGGTCGGAAACATAAACATGTTTAATGTGAAATGAATTCATATGCTGAAATGATGCAAAGATGTGGAAGAAGTTTAAAAGCAAAGGCGAAGGGATCTAATGTTGATTCATAAATGCATTAATGCTGGCATAAACAAGTGAAGTGCACCAATGCTTCATATGCTGTTTCTCCTCATTAACTTTCATTTGTTTCATTGAAATAATGCCTGTGCTGGGTTAGGCCTGCTAGCTGTTCCAGGGTCCAGGTTAGGGTCAAAGGCTGATGGAGTGCTTGCTGGACTGGCAGTCCTGCAGTTAGTGTTCCATCTGCTGACACTGTTTCTGCTTTTAAGACATTCTTATAGTGCCTTCTCACCTGACAGCTAGTATTTTAATAGCTTTCACCTGTTTGGATGATTTATTTGTGAACTTCCTTTATTCTTCTAACATTGTGCCTGTATTTTGTTGTTCTTTTACATTTGTGATTGTTTCTTTTGTGCTGCCTAAAGCACTTTGCTCCTGGCTTAAAAAAGTGCTTTTCAAATAAAATTATATATATATATATATATATATATACACACCTCTTTAAAAACCCTTGAAATGGTGTTTCTCCTACTTCTTCTCCCATGTTAATAATTCCAGATTATACAATAACCAAACTGAGTTCACTCCTGGTCAGTATAACTAACATATTAACTATGCTGGTAGGATGACAGTGAAGTAATTACAAATCCTGTTTATTTGTTCTTAGACAAACCCCAAGAACAATGAAGTCAATTCATTTGAAAAGCCGAATGTTTGACTAATTCAACTGTAATTAAATCTCCATAATTAAGAAGCAGCTGCAACAGAAGTCAGCTCACCCTTCATCAGAGAGACTCCTTTTTTGTATTCTTTTATTTAGATGAGAGAGCTGATCCTCCTGGGCTTAGATAATAAGTCTGAATCCAATCTGTGGAGAGATGTTCTGTTTTTCTTTTTCTTCAGCTGCTCTCTGCTTGAGAGGTTGTGTTGCTCTACCTTTCCTCATACAATATTCTAAAGGTGTTCTATTAGATTCAGGTCAGAGGACATACTTGGCCACGTTTCACTTTTTTCAACTCTTTTGTGATTTTTTGTAAACATGACTGACCACATCTGATCCAAACTCATTTCTGTTGCTTTCTTCTGACTAAAGCATGTGCCGCCACTATTCATCAGGTTTCTTTTCATGTTGTTTGGCAAAGTTTAATCTTGCTGTTTAGTGCTGTTTTCTGAGTAATGGTTTCCTTGTTGGACACTGTCCATAGAGTGTGACTTAATGGAATGTCCTTCACACTGTCTGAGCAGACATTCAAACACCAATTTCCACAGATAATCCTTGTGCCGAGTCAGAGAGAACATAAACAGTGAATTGTGTGTACATCGTTTTTAAGAGGTAAGATTCCTCCTCTAACTCCCGATCACTGCTGCTACTGTGTTTTCGCTTCTGTTTAGCAGCCTACTGCTGTTCTTATTAGTTGTTTAGACAGTTCCATATCATGTGGAGCCATGCTGCATCATACACAGACCAAAATATGAGGAATTCAGAGGTTCTTTTATAACCTTATTCAGGAAATTAGTTCTAATTAGTAGTCACAGGTGTACTCACTTTTCTTTCAGTGGTCACAGGTCAACTGGTTTGTTTTATTGAGGTTAAAGTCCGTGTAAAGTAAGAATAAATATGTGTTCTGAGTTTGACATACAGAAAAGTGTGTTGTTAACCACCCTGCCAAATTTGAATGATTGAAAAAGTCGTCAAATATATGAAATGAGGCTTCAAAGTTGTGTAAAAATCAGCCTCTTTCTCTGCTCCCAAACGCTGTGGGCGTGGCCGCCGAGTTCGCTGAAACCCCGCCTCCTACCAAGTGTCACCTCACCTGTCAATCAAAGTCACCACATCTACCAGAAACATGGACGCTACTTCTGAGAGCTTTCTGCTGCTAACTCAGCTGCTAGCCCGGCGGCTAACTCAGCTAACTGGCTAACTGTAGACTGTAGTAGTAGTAGTGTGTGCTGAATGTATTTATACTTCTACAGCAGCAGAGGCAGGTTTATGCTACGCAGCAGTGATTTTCAGACCCGCCCACTAAATCCTGAACACAGAAATCTTGAAACACAGTTTGTGAAGCCTAGCTCCACAATTCAAATCTAAATGGTTGAAATGCTTTTTACAATCTTTTTAGAAATACATTTATGATCTATTTAATGTATTTAGAAGAAAATCTCTTTAAAGTTTGATCACTGAGTTTTCAATTGAATCTATCACACCTGTTAAATATTAAAATTACTGTGAGATGATACAATATTAAATCATTCAACATTCAGTGATAGAGCCCAGGGTGTATTGTTATATACTGTATGTTATATTGACTATAATTATAGAGCACTTTTCTGGTGTTTTGACCACTCAAAGCACTTTTGCATTACATGTCACATTCACACACCATTGGTGCAGCCATCAGGAGCAAGTTAGAGTTAAGTATCCTGCACAAGGACACATCAACATGTGGACTGGAGGAGTCAGGAATGGAGCCGCCCATCTTCCTATCAGTGGACCCAGCCGCTCCAGCTATGAATATGCAAATGTATTTCTTTTAAGAAGTGTTCCTGCGTCCAAGTTTCCACATCACACTTGTTAAGTCTAATATTGGAGCAGGACTGGCTTCCAAACTAGTTGTGATGTCACAAATCATCCTCATAGACCCGCCCCTAAAAATCAGATTTCTAATGAGCTCAGAGAAACTTTAACCTTCAGCAGAGGAGTGTAAAAATAAACTGTACACATACATCTGCACAGAGAAGCTCAAACATCCGACTGAAGGAACTTGAAGAAAAACATATTTTTGAGTGGAGGGAGACTTTAAGTAAATGCTCATTTATTAAGCTTCTTCCATTATTAGTACAAAGTGCTAGTTTGAACAAAACAGAGTTTAATCTCATGCTTATATTCATTGTTTTCTTCATGATGCACAATTTTAATTTGAACAAAACAAATAATTGAGATTGCGTTGAATATTTGACACATTGAAATAAAATAAACTCTTTGTGTTACATATTGTTGGGATAAAAGAATTGTTTCCATTTTTTATTAAGATGTTCACTCAGTTGGAGTGTATTCTCTTGATGGAGTTGGAATAAGAAAAGCCACTTTATTTACTTTATCTTGAAATAAAGGAAAGTTTCAACACAAAAAGTAGATGCAACTTTTATGGAATATAGATCTCAGTCTCAGTACGTTAAATCATCAATGCCTCAAGGCTGTTCAAGCCCTAATCCATGTGATTCATAGTAGTGAAAATGCATTATATGGGAATAGATTCTGATTTTGCAGTGAGATGAATAGATCATCCTCACCTCTATGTCTCTGTACTGCAGTCTGTATTATAAAAACACTAGCTGCTATTTTACAACATCATGTCATGTGTGTTTATGGCTGGGTGAGTGTTACTTATTATTACACTGTTATTACTATTACACTCAACTTCAATTTGATGTTATTGTCCTCAGATGAAACCTTAAATCCAGTTAATATTAGCTGACAGTAAATCACACACACACGCACACACACACACACACACACACACACACACACACACACACACACACACACAAATAGAGTGTAGCTGTCAGGCAGTGTTTAACTAAAGGGAACAGACTGTGCCCTGTCCAGGGATCATTCCTGGACTCCACCCTCATATCAGGTGTTGTGGATGGAGCTCTGCCAGTCATACCAGTCCTCTGCTTTTATTTTAGACTCAGAGCCGATGCTACAAAAGCCTCTGAAGCTGTCTCAATCCAACCACTGTGAGAAAACAAACAACATAAATCCTCCTCGCTGCTGTAAAGAAGTATTCTTCTGCTCAGCAGGAAATTGAGTTGTGGAACATTATGGCTCAGGAGTGATGTGACTTTATCTTCAATGCTAAATTAAATGTCGCCTTCCCCCTACATTTACTCACATCATACAGTATGATTCACATTTTTAAAATTGCAAAGTTAAAGATAAATATATGGAGCAATCCTGGTTCTGTTCTTGTTATACTTTGCTGTTCTCATCATGTTATATACATGACTCTGCCACCCCCCCCCCACCCCACCCCACCCCACACACACACCAGAAGCATGTACCATATCATGCTTTTATTATATTCTTCATTTATATATCATATTATGGTCTACAGTACATAACATGTAATATCAAATGGTACTGTATGCCAGGCTGGATCTAGCATACAGACAATCTGGGCACATGCCTTGGGGCTCTTGAGTAGAAAGGGACCCTCAGTAGAGGAAGAAAAAAAATGTGTGTGCTCTTTATGCTTTTTTGTATTTTTTTTTTTTTTTTGTCGAGCTACAGAAATACAACACAAGGCTTGACCCATACTATTGATGCTGGTAATTATGGTCACTTTTGGAAACCTAGTATGGAGTTACAAGTTTTCCACCCAACAGCAGCGTTATCCAATAGGAGTGAAAGAAAAGCTGTTTGGGAGACATGAGCTTGAGGCACTAATGCAGCCTTGACTGTATACTGTATGTACAGTATGTTCTGATTGGACATAACATCCCATGTATGTCCTTTTAACCCCCCCCCCCCCCCCCCCCCCCCCCCCCCCCCCGCCTAGTTTAAATTCACTTGCAATGCTCAGTAGTAGTTGTATGCTAATTTAATTAACACCTTCCTTAACTTGTTGTTCCCAATCATCACTATGTGTATTAATAAACAGTATGCTGTGCTGTGATTGGACACACAGTCTCACTTCCATGAAGGAATGAATTAATGATAGTTGGTGGAAAATGGAAGCTCTGAAAAAAAACTAAACGGATCCTTCAATTCTGCAGCAGTGACACCAAAATGAGACTTAGCAGAGATGCTTTGGATACTGGATATGTTACGGTATTAAATGTCATTCCAGTGGCTGGAAAAAAATGTGTCATGTCATAAGTTTGCTTTTGGACATTTTTTCATTCTATTAGAATGAGAGAATTGCACTACTACATCAGCCACAGCAACAACTAAATGACCCTGGAGATGCAGGCTGCGCCACAGAGAGCTGATAAAAATGTGTGTAAGATTGAATTTCTGTGTCAGTTTATTGGGCAGACTAGAGAGAATGAAGGACCTGCCTGTCCAGGGTCACGTGACAGCTGAAGGCATCTCTTTTCAGCTTGCCTCTAACCTTCCTTGAAAAATTCTGTAAAACACTTCAAAGCCAAAAGAAAATGTCAGTAAAAACTGCCAATCAAGCTGCCGTGTTTTTCTTTTTTACACGGCCGTCAGTCATGTGACCCTGGCCTTCAGGTCTTAGCCTCAGGAGTCGCCCAGCTGATTGTTCTGTCAGTCCAAACTGTTGGGCCAGATTGCCTTTAGACATGTGAGCCGTAGAATTGTCTGATGTTAAGAGAAGTCAAAGAGAGTGTAACTTATCTGCCATGTATTTTATCATAAATATACAATAGCAGCACTTCTTGCAGCACTTTGGAAATCACTGATTTGGAAAACTAACGTTGGAATTTCTAATTCATGGTCTCCAGAGGATAAAGTCTGTTTTTCCACTACAACACAAGAAATATCAGAACATAAGATTGGCATAAAATGAGTGGTGAACAATCCTACTCTCTATGAGATGAGCCCCTTAGCTATTTGCCCTATTGCTGCCCTTTATCAGCTGTTAACAAGACTTTAACTACACACCTCATCATGTGCACTAATCTCTGCAGTGTTTAATACAAACTAATAGTGTTGTGCAACATTGTACCAAGCAGCAGGCGGTGCTGTACCAAAGTAGTCCCTAGGCCAAGCATTTAACACCTTTTTATGGCACAGTATTAACTCCCTGGCAAGGCCATCAGCCTATCAGATCATGTTCATTGTAGGCTGGCTTGGCAGTTCCTTGCTTTGAAGAGTAATTGATATATGGAATCATCTTCCATACTTCTTCTTATGAGTAATAGAGGTGCATGCTTTAAGAACCTTTGAAGGCCTGTGGGATGTGAAAAAAGACACACTGAGGAGTCTGTGTGCTGATTTTAAAGATGAATATTAATAAAGAGTCGGTAGATGGAGGGAGGGGGGTGGTGGGGTGGGGATAAAAGGCCAAAAGCACCCTGATATTATCCATATGACATTTTCCCTCTAAATCTAAAGATGTCATTTTATGCTTGACACCTCTTCTTGCTGATGAGAGTGCAGCGGGGGTAATCTATCTGCCTACAGTGGAAGATATATCCATTTATATTATGCATGCTTTTAAATGAGAGGCCATCACTGTACTGTAAAAGGTATTTAACAGTGAGCAGAGAAAGAGCAGAAATGCAAACTAAAAAGAGCTGCTGTGACTCTGACATGCAGTAAGAATATTCACATATGTTCACATATGGCTTTAGGTCTTATGAATGCTTAAGTGAGTCTGACATAATATGGGTTAATTAGTATTCTGACACTTGGTTAAATAAAACCACAGCTCACACTGCACTGAACACCTGATGCTGATGCTTGCTGTCATATCATTAACTCAAATTGCTGGCCGCTGCTTGTTTTGTGACTCTATGGTTCATTCTCTCACACAGCTGTTTGAATCACTGGTTTACTCATGTTTCATGCAAACATATATACCTGAATCAAAACCAGGATATGGCTAATTACTAGAATACACCTGTGCATGTATACCTCTTTAACTCATGATATACAATGATACACTATATAAACATCAATTTGTATTCTTTGACATAAATTAGGATTTAAAATGTTCTGGACAGTTCTGTTGACTTCCCTTCTTTCATCTGATACTGAGAGCTTGTGGTTTTGAAAAAAGACACATCATCAACTTAGCAAGGTGCAAAGTTTCTTAATACTAAAGTAATCAGTGAATTAATGGCCTGTACTCGTAGTCAACAGCTTATATTTAAATAGACAATATTTAAATAAGTCCTGGGTTAAAAAATAGTGAACCTGCCCTTTAGGAAGAAACCCAGGGATAGGTAGGATGTGATTACATCATATGTGATATTGTGCAAACTGGTCACAATGTGGGTGGCTGTGGACCAGGAGGTAGAACAGCCGTCCACCAATCGGAAGATCAGTGGTTTGATTCCCAGCTCATCCAGTCCACATGTCAATCTGTCCTTGGGCAAGATGCTTAACCTTAAATTGCTCCTGATAGCTGCACCAACGGTGTATAAATGTATGTGAATGTTAGTCTCCCTACTGATGAGCAGGTTGGTACCCTGTGTGGTAGCTCCGGTCATCAGTGTATGAATGTGTAAATGTGACATGAAGTGTAAAAGAGCTTTGAATGGTTAAAAGACTAGAGAAGTGCTATATAAGTACAGTCCATTAATTCTTTCAAATGTTGTGTATTTATCATTGTATTATATGCTATGTAAATGTATCAAAGTCACTGATTTCCTACATCAACACAGAGTTCCTGAAGAAGTGACCAGCCAACCAAGTGCTTCCCACTTCCTGTAATGCTACATTACTTGCTACACAAGTCCTGACATTGGTTGGCTTACCTACCTTCAGAGACTAGAGGAGGCATAGGCTCCAATCACCTCAATGATAGACATGTCTATACTCTTCTTACTATAGAAATCAAGGTAAATATTTGAGAATATTTTTCAAATTGAAGGTGTTCTGAACATCCATCCATCCATCCATCCATCCATGCCAGGAGAGATATGTAATCCCTCCAGCATGTTCTGGGTCTGCCCCAGGGTCTCCTCCCAGTTGGAGTTACCTGGAACACCTCTAAAGGAGGCATCCAGGAGGCATCCTCACCAGTTGCCTAAACCACCTCAGCTGGCACCTTTGGATGCGAAGGAGCAGCGGCTCTAGCTTCCACCAGATGTCTGAACTCCTGACCCTATCTCTAAGGCTGAGTCCAAACACTCTCCAGAGGAAACTCATTTCGGCCATTTGTATCCGTGATCTCATTCTTTCCGTCACTACCCAAAGCTCGTAACCCTCGGAGAGGGCTGACAACATTCTGATGCTAAATAAAACATTTTGCTGACCTGTAAATGCTGTGAAAAACAAATTTGCTAAAGCTGGAGTGTGGAACTTTTGTCTCCCCCTTCTGGCAGTGAGACTAATTACAAAAACACTGTTGACCAATGCTCCCATCATAGGCTCCACTGAAGCCAACTCTGTTGCTACTGTTGCAGATGTAAAACGGTGGATAAATTGTTTCAAGCATCACTGGATATTGGATAGCGACCATTCCGGCAAGCCCAACACCAGATTATACTGTGACACACAGAGAGACTTATCTGGTGGTGATAGGCTTAATCAACATTGTGTGAACTCATTTGGTCTGGGCTTGACTGTAATGGATGTTCATTTATATGTAAAAGTTCCACACCGCAGTTTTAATTCACTATGCAAAGCTTACAGGAGCTATGATAGAGAGAGCATTGCGTTGTCATCAGCGTCATCTCCACGGAATTTCTCATAGCGTCACCTGGGAGGTAATGTTTAACCGTGATCAATTTCTCTTTGTTTTCTGCCACTTCTGGTCAATCACCATGCTTAACTAAGTCATATCCTAGTCAGTCTATAAGCATACTTGCTTATAATAATAATTAAGGTTTGAAATACCATTGTTTGTAACCTCATGAGATCATTAGACCTACAGCCAACTGGTGCTTATCACAGCTAGCTAGTCCAACTGAGACCAAATTCACCACCTGAATGTGCTTTGAATTTAGTCATGTTTTCTGGGAATAATATCCAATTTTACTCAAAGAACTGGCCGTGGGTAGGCTAATCACAGCCTCTGTACTGCGGCAAGCACATTGCACATTTCCAGCACCACCCACACTGATTACTACAATCTCCTTTTTATTACTGGTTCATAGGTGGCTCCTTAATTTGATGCTGTCCGCCATTCTGAAAATGCCCAATGTGATTTGTCATGGTTGAGGCTGTGGAAAAAAAGTACAAATGCATTATTGATGTGATAAATTCTCATGAATTGAATTAGGTTAGGCCACAACTGAAAGTCGAAGTTGATTTCTTTAGGGCATTTGTGGCCAATGATATTAATTTGATAGGCTTATGAAATCAGAAACACTAGACCTGTGATAACCTGATTAACTGCCAAAGAAATATGAGAAAGATATTAGTATCAGTGTGGCATCAAGAACTTCTAGCACATGCACAAAATAAAGAGAGACGATGTATAGATGCTCAAACACTTAAGTGCAAGATGATACAGATTTGGGATTCTGGTAGGCCCTATTTCCTTGGCTGGAATTAGTGTGTATGTGTGTGTTATCCATGGCTACTTCCCCACTTCAATAACCAGCTTTTCAAAATCCATTTAGGCCAAGTTGCACAACCACAAACTGTAAAAGTCAACAAAATAAAATAAATCAAACCCTGAGTGTACTGTTAGTGTGATAACTCTTACAGCTCTTATGATTTTGATTAGATTACAGTTTAACTGAAAGTTGGAGTTTAGAAATACAGCTTTAGGCTTTCTATTTGATACCATACAATAAAACTTAATTTATTATCCCAGGCTTTTATTTGCTTCAATCATTGATACACAACTATAAGATTCCACTTCTAACCTATTTGGTTAATTCATTTTGAAGAAACCTCTTGCTCAGCGAAAAGCTAACTGTCTATTTAAACCAATGTGAATATTACTGATAATCTATGAAAATTAGGCTTTTAAATCATCACATTAATTACTAACCATAAATTATTGGACAGAGGGTTCTCCAGAGTGTTGTTAAGCAAATTCCGTGTTACTATGTCCAGCTTATTAACTCCACCACCCAGTTATAGTATGAAGAGAGCATGAAAGTATGGGAAATGGGCACTGTTATATAAAGAACTGGTATATAAAGATACTATACCATAAGCTAAGAGTAGACCATATGTAAAGCATAGTTTGTCGAAAAAAGTGATAAAGTATTCTCAGTATCACAGCACTGTGATTGTGAATATGATTTGGTTTTCATACACAAGGTAGAATATCAGAAACTAGATATGAATATCATTATATAAAAATTAAAAGTTATTGGTGTGGTAGACATACTCACACACTCAAACCTAACTAGTAAGGACACAGTGTTATTTTGGGTCAGCGAATCCAAATGGGCCCACACAAACAAGAATAATATCTATTCTGTAAAAAGTGTGCTTCAGTGAGCTGAGTGATTCATCTTCTATTCAATCTGAATAGAATGCCTCTACCAAAATTCCACCTGATCATTCATATCATCATCATCATATGCTTTTGATTTTCACTCATACACAGTGCAAGCATGATAACACACTACGATACCGTGGCTGTTTTGAGACCAAGAAAAGTCTCATCTGTTGTTTACCCAAGTGCTGGTAAAAAGTAAAGAAGGTTACCCCTAAACTTAATGACAGGCTCGCTTAAGGTAGACTGACCATTAAAGTGGACCAGCTATTCATATTTTAGTGTCAATCTCATCTGTTCTTAAACAGAGAACAGAGAAATGTCTGGCTGGCTGAGTTGTTGCTCATTCAACAGATTAACAAAGATGTTGTTCCTCTGATGGAAGATGGGGATCTGGCCAAATACATTCATTCATATAGGCATCGACTGGCATTGATGAACCTCTGCAAAGATCAAACACCACTTCAGAAACAGAAGATGGGCTTTTTCCTAAAGCTCCGGGCAAAGCTCCAGATGAGAAAGGAAGCTGATGCTAATAAAACTAAAGATCAAGTGCCAAACATTGAAACATCTCCAACTCCTGCAGAGAAGAGAGGGAGAGCAAGTCATCACAAATTTGAAATGGGTTGGCTGCACAGTCAGAGTGGACAAGTAAAACAAATGAGAGCAAAACAAGGAGTGTCACGAAGACAGTGGTTGATGGAGTAGAATGTGGCATGGGCACGGTCCTAGAG
Source organism: Scomber japonicus (assembly GCF_027409825.1). Classification (NCBI taxonomy): domain Eukaryota; kingdom Metazoa; phylum Chordata; class Actinopteri; order Scombriformes; family Scombridae; genus Scomber; species Scomber japonicus. Next base: position 24,071,849 of record NC_070598.1, read on the forward strand.
AAAGGACACAATTATCTTCTTAAAAGGAATGTCAACCAAAGACCATGTGGGGTTACAAACACAACTCAGTCCATGAAAATGTAACCATTGGTTACTTTTGGTCTCTGCATGGCCAAGATACCCTCCTATATTGCCTCTTAACACAAACAAGAGTTAAAAAAATGATAGTGCCACAGATGATAGAAGGTAGAGGAGATAAACGACAATGCAGAAGATGATGATCGAGATCATCCACATTTTGATGATATGGTACAAGAGAGTGAGGATGATGTTGGTCAAGAGAGAGTGCTGGTGATTTTCAAGAGGTGAGAGATAATTTCCTACTAGATAAGCAAAGTTAAATCCTTAAACAATGGCATAGAAGGTGGGTCACTGGACAGTTTGTCATTATCAGTCATTGGCTCCCATGGTATCAAAGGTGTCCACCAATGGCTGCTATACTATACTGTAGGAGATATAATACTGCACAATAATCCCAACCTCCAATCTGATGTATCTGACTATGAAGTTACATTCAGTCCAGACGGCAGTGAACATTGTGATAAAAATGACACAGACACGTATAATGTTGAGATCATGCAACAATGGCCATAATCCACTTCATGTTTTTCCAGTGATACACCCTACAAGAGCCACCATCTATGTCACACGTGTCTGAAACACCCCCACAATACATTCTCCATGTCAAGACTTCTGAAGATAGTAACCATACATCATGGCAACTGCCTAAATGTAATGATCAGTAGATTCTTAGATCCAGCAGTGGTGACACAACCATTGATTATAAAATGTTTTCTTTACTGATTATACAGGGGAAAATGGAGAGATGTGTAGAGTTATTTTTGGTAAGAATGTTATGATTGTGGTTCAGTAGGAATAACAGTGCTTCAAGTCCTTTTCATCAGGCTTGAGTTCAACAATGACACTCTGAAAGCCATTGGCAGAAGTTTTCTTAAAGGTTATCAAACATGTCAACACTTGAAGCTTATTTAGTGACATTTCATTAGCAGGAGCACACCTCAACTGCACCACATCTGGCATCCCTATAAATACCACCTAACCCTGTCCTCCTCCTTCTCCATTCTCTCAGGGTGCACTCACACTAGGGCCAGTTGTTCTGTACCATGCTGAAGCACAAATGTCCCCCCTCCCCTGTCCCCCGCTGGCCCGTACTCACATTACCTCAAACCCAAGTGTACTCAAGCACTGTTGCCTCCGACACATACGTTGCACAAAAACATATAGACAGTTTACTCTCATAAAACATGCACAGTGTGTGTTCATGTGCTGTGTGCCGGTAAAACACAACACAGCTGATCAATTAACACGACACACTATGATTAAAAAGTACAAGCTTGTTCTTCTGAGTCATGCCTGAGTAGTATGCAGTACTAGATACTGCAGACGTACTGATTCAACTCTTTACTCCAGTAAAAGTAAGACTTCGCCAAATGACTTACTTTAATGAATTTCGTTTATATAATGCAGATTTGTAAAATATTACTTTTATGATGGTCACAGTCACAGACAATAAACTTAGTATTTCATAATTGTGGTAGCAGCAGTGCAGCAGATGTAATGACCAAATGTACAATGCTCAAGCACACCTCTTCCAAGCGTACCGTGCCAGGGAAGTGTACCGTACTCAAGCACGGTACACTTGCACTCACACTTGCCAAATAATCTGGACTTTAGGGGGCAAACGTGCTTGGGCACGGTACGATTGCCTAGTGTGAGTGCGCCCTTATTCTCCTCCTCTTTCTTCCAGATTCCTCTCCTTCATAGAGTCCTCAGCGGGTCCATCGTTGCCTGGGTGCTACAGAGGATTCCCTATAAGCTCTCTCCTAAAAGAACTTCAAACATGAATTGTTCTACTTAATAAGTCATTTAAATGCATCTTGTTGATGGTGTGGTCCTTGCTGGTGAAATACTAATCAACCTGTCTTCCTCTTGTGGAGGAGATGTTTTGTATGGAGTAGTGTGCAGTGACCTACTTGAAACCTTCATGCAGTTTGTGAGTTGCCAAGATGATGACATCCTCTGGAAGCCTCTCGCTTTTTCCTCTGTTGATACTGATGAGCTACTGGAGTTCGAACAAGTGTCACAGCTGAGATGCTCAGAGAGATAGTGATGGAAACTGCACATGACGGGTTTGTGCAAAAGCCAATGCATGTGATAGATTGGTGAAGGGGGGGTTATACAGCCAAGTCACCTTTAACTGTAATGAGCTTGTTGAGATATATGGCAAACTCTAATCAATACCTAAGAAAGTGCAGGGACTCATTTAGTTGCCTGTGATGATGACGCCAAAGCAAAGAGAGATCGAAAACCACCTTAAAAGGTACCTGAGGGAGTTGGACAGGAAGCGATGTGATCACAGCAGAATTAAGATTTTGTTTTCAAAGGTCAAAATTTATAAGAAAGCCTTTCAGGCACAGCTGTTTAATGGTTCTAGAGATCACTGACTGCTATGGAACTTCCCAGACTTCCTGTCTGAATTCAATGCTGTGTTTGACAGCAACATGTGGATTATGGACTTTGTTTAGTTCAACAGTATTTAAAACTGTCAGATGCACTTAACTTTGCACACAGATTCCATCTAGGATTAATCCTAGACTAAAAATAGGCTGTGTACCAATTAGGGATAGGCTTTGTGTGTATATGTGTGGGGGTGTGGGGGTGGGGGTGGGAAAGTGTGTATAAAAGAGAGAGGGCAGACATGGCATTCCCGCACTTGATTGTTTTATGCAAAGATTATTGTATTAATTTATATTTAATTACATTCCAGACAAACCGAAGGGTAACGCTGCCCCCTCTGCCCCCCAAACAAAACAAAAAAGGACTCACTGTTTGAAAGATTAAGATTTCCTGGGTACTTAAAAAATCAAACATACTTTATATATCAATCTTATAGGTTTTATGCATTGTTTAAAGGCGCAGCACCCCCCCCCCCCTCCAAACAAGCAAAAAACAACACCCAAAAACAAAAAAATTATTTTCCTCTTACACATTTGCATGCTTACAGTTAATAGTTCATTTCTATGCTAATAAATTATTAATTATCATTTATATATACAGTCACCAAGCCTAATTCATTAATTAGGCCTGGTGACTGTAAATGTAGGCCAACTCTTAACATAATGTGTACTGTGATTTTCATCTGCCATGAGAGAAACAGTGCTCCTTTGTTGATGGATAAATCACATGTACTGTATGTGTGTTAATACTACAGCTTGTTTAGTAGAAGAGGATTCAGGATGTTGTGGTGTGCTGTTATTCATTTGTCAGGATGTTGTCATAGAAATCTGTTTAAGGAATCCCAAAGGTTTAATAGTTGAGCAATGTTTAACAGCTTCTTCTGTCTAGCATCTTATTTTTTTAAACACACCCTTGTGTCCCATCTTTGAGATACTTTATAATATATTGTACAATATATTCTTTCTTTTGACAGCCTGCAAGTGTTTTCTGGTTTTTCAACGTCTCAGAAGAATTTAAGGCAGTTTTCTATGCGAGTGTCATCTATTCATTCAGACAGTTTTGGTGTCATTTTCTGAGGTTTATTGACGTCTGTTGAAGCCCCATACAATAGAGCTGAACTGGCCTCCTTCTGTGGAGCACAAAACACCAAACACCCAAAATTTACATTTGAAGAACTCAACATAAATATCTTTCCCTAGTCCTCGCTGTAAACAGTTGCATTGGGCCTTTATTTTCTGACTGAATTACACTCATAATGGTTCTTCATGAAACTTGAGACTTTTCTGTTTGTTGAATTTTTCAAATGTTAGTTTTTGGTGCCTTGAGCCCCACAAAAGGATACCCAGTGTGTGTGTGCTTGTGCATGTGCATGTGCGTGCGTGTGTGTGTGTGTGTGTGTGTGTGTGCGTGTGCGTGTGCGTGCGTGTGTGTTGTGTGTGTGTGTGTGTTTCTTTTGGGTGCCTAGTAAGTTGAATTTAAAAGGACTTTTCACACCATTATTATTTCAAATATAAAGGAAAATGTTTATACCAGTAATCTCAGAGAGCCGCTGTGTTCCAGCTGCTTTGACTGGCCTTGGTACAAAAGTCTATGGAGAAATTGGCCACAATCCGATCGATCCCCCTGCCCGAGTCCCATCAATCCCCTTGGAACCTCTGAACCGCAGGCTCCCAAGCCGAACACCTAGATAACTACACATAGTTAACCACTACACACAACAATGCTTTCACATCTCTTACAATGTCTCTGATATGCATTCAGAACATTCCAATGATTTCATAAGCATTGTTACTTTATTGTTTATTTATTCATTGATATTTCTGTGACTATAGGACTCAGCACAGTTCAGTGAAAATCAATGGGGTAGGTTCAAACTGTATTGATATGTCAGTATTAATGATTATATATTAAACCATCATTAACACCAAGTAATAACAGGAATAGAAGTGAGCAGCTGATAAATGGGGACGAGTAAAGCTCATCTTTAGATCTTTTGAAGTGTCACTGTTCTAAATGAGGTGTACAGTTCTGCAGCATGAAAAACATCTGCAGGAGCATCCTGCATTAGTCCTATACACAGATAGGAAAACAGTCGACTGTGCACTCGTCCTTGCACACATCCACTTCTTCAAGGTCCACTGTCTCTGTGGGACTGTATACATGAGGACTGGACTACCTGTGTGCACATCTCAGCCTGGTCTGTCTCATCTTGGAGATATTCTATGTTTACCACTATTACACTTGAGCTGTTGTGTAACCATTGTTGGGTATTACATTACACTTCACTTTGCCCATAGGCTAGGAGGTTAGGCTAACCTTTACATACAGTTTTGACCCTTCTTTTTACATTTGAGAGCTGTAAAATAAAAACACATATACATATTTCTTTAAGCTGGGTTTTTCATAATGTGTCCAACAGTGTACACAAAATGGAAATAAAATGCATTTTTTTCCATTTTTGTGCAGCTGATACACATTTTTATATATCAACATGTGCAAATTTGACCTGCATTTATTAAAAAATAATCAAAAATCAGCATTCAAACATTACTCAATATTCAACGTGTGTGTGTGTGTGTGTGTGAGAGAGAGAGAGAGAGAGAGAGAGAGAGAGAGAGAGAGAGAGAGAGAGAGAGAGAGAGTGTGTGTGTGTGTGTGTGTTGTGTGAGAGAGAGAGAGAGAGAGAGAGAGAGAGAGAGAGTGTGTGTGTGTGTGTGTGTGTGAGAGAGAGAGAGAGAGAGAGAGAGAGAGAGAGAGAGAGAGAGAGAGTGTGTGTGTGTGTGTGTGTGTGTGTGTGTGTGTGAGAGAGAGAGAGAGAGAGAGAGAGAGAGGAGGGGGAGAGAGAGAGAGAGAGAGAGAGAGAGAGAGAGAGAGAGAGAGAGAGAGAGAGAGAGAGAGAGAGAGAGAGAGAGAGAGGGAGAGAGAGAGAGAGAGAGAACAGGAAAACAAATTTTCAAAGTGTTTCTTTAAATGAATAGATGACACTCGCATAGAAAACTGCCTTAAATTCTTCTGAGACGTTAAAAAAAACCAGAAAACACTTGCAGGCTGTCAAAGAAAGAATATATTGTACAATATATTATAAAAGTATCTCAAAGATGGGACACAAGGGTGTGTTTTTAAAAAAATAAGATGCTAGACAGAAGAAGCTGTTAAACATTGCTCAACTATTAAACCTTTGGGATTCCTTAAACAGATTTCTATGACAACATCCTGACAAATGAATAACAGCACACCACAACATCCTGAATCCTCTTCTACTAAACAAGCTGTAGTATTAACACACATACAGTACATGTGATTTATCCATCAACAAAGGAGCACTGTTTCTCTCATGGCAGATGAAAATCACAGTACACATTATGTTAAGAGTTGGCCTACATTTACAGTCACCAGGCCTAATTAATGAATTAGGCTTGGTGACTGTATATATAAATGATAATTAATAATTTATTAGCATAGAAATGAACTATTAACTGTAAGCATGCAAATGTGTAAGAGGAAAATATGTTAGATTTTTGTTTGTTTGGAGGGGGGGTGCTGCTCCTTTAAACAATACATAAAACCTATAAGATTGATTGATTTGTTTTTTTAAAGTACCCAGGACATATTAAAGTCCGTGTAAAGTAGAATAAATATGTGTTCTGAGTTTGACATACCACAGAAAAGTGTGTTTGAAAAAAATGCTAAATATATGAAATGAGGCTTCCAGGTTGTGTAAAATCAGTCTCTTTCTCTGCTCCCAAACACTGTGGGAGTGCCCGCCGAGTTCGCTGAAGCCCCGCCCCCTACCAAGTGTCACCTGTCAATCAAAGTCACCACCTCTACAGAAACATGGACGCTACATCTGAGAGCTTTCTGCTGCTAACTCAGCGGCTAACTGTAGACTGTAGTAGTAGTAGTGTGCGCTGAATGTATTTATACCTAAAGCAGCACGGCAGTGATTGTCAGACCTGCCCACTAAATCCTGAACACAGAAATCTTGAAACACAGTTTGTGAAGCCTAGCTCCACAATTCAAATCTAAATGGTTGAAATGCTTTTTACACCTTTTTTAGAAATACATTTATGACCTATTTAATGTGTTTAGAAGAAAATGTCTGAATTCACTTTACACAGTCTCTAACTTCCTATTGTTGTTGCAGAATTGTCATATTACATGTTGACTGAACGAGGTTGATGAAGCAGTACTGGATTAGGCGTTTATCCAAAGTCTCTACAGAAGTGGTCATCCTCTTGGAATATTCTGAACCTACTCATCCAGAACTGAACGCTTACAATCCCCCACCAGGATTGACTGCACTGATTGGCCACACTGCATCCATAAATGAAAGTGTTGTCTCTGGCCAAAGTGACAGTGTGATTTCTCCTCAGAAACACTCACATGTTGGCGACATGTCACACAAATCCTCTCTGGACATCCAGTAGTTTGTTATGTAAGCTTCCATCCATACAACTAAATGACTAAAACCATTCATTTTTATGCCATATGGCTTCAATTTGTCAAAGGAGTCCATGTGCCAAAGAGCATTAGACCCTTCAGTGTTCTGGCACTTAAAAAGCTGCACTCTTTGAAATGGTCTCGCTGTCCCACAAATCACATTTGAATTGGCTATAGATGTAACCAACGATATCATTGCATCTGTCCACTGAGTTGTAGTTCCTGATGCACAAACGCTATCACCTCATCCAAATCACCATGTCGTGTTCTTGTAAATAGACCAATACATCAGCAATGTCTCTTCAAAGTCTGGATGCTTATGATAATATGTTGATTCTGACCTAAAATCACGAGTATTTCCTTATTGCTAAATCCAATTGCAAAGTATCATTTGATTAGGTGATGCACTGCAGACATAATACACAGTGCTCAGCAGCATCTGTGGCGTGTTGGAGTTGATCAGCTGTAAAATAAGGTGATGTGGGTCCTACACCAAAAAATAAATGTTTCTTATAAATGTGTGAGTTTCTTATTCTTACTTTTTTCAGAATATTTCCCACCCTCCACCTTAAATGGTCTTTGTATTTTGCTATTGTACCCTGAAATGATCCGTTACTAAGCAAAAGTACCAATACAGCAATGTAGTCCAGCATGATAAATCACACTACAGTAAAAGTACATACGTATTATGAGAAGTTTAGTGGTAAAAATCACTATTTGGTGGAGCTGTTAACAACTCATAGACATCTGAAATGTGAGCCGACTACACACTGCTGACTGGTTTCATCTTTAACAATGTGTTGGATTGTTATACAACACATTGTTATATTATCCATTGTGTCAAATCTTCATCTGAAAAGTAACTAAAGCTGTTAAATAAATGTAGTGGAGTAGAAAGTAGAATATTTCCCTCTGAGACGTAGAAAGTAGCATCACATGGAAATACTACAGTAAAGTACTAGTACCTCACAATTGTACTTGAGTACAGTAGTTGAGTTACTTTCAGCACTGTAGTTAAAGTCATATATTTAATGTGGGGATGGCAGCTGTCAAAGAAACTGCTCCTAAACACTGACAGCAGAGAGTTGTGAGAGAGCTTCTGCTCCTCTGAGCCACAATATAAATAACACTGCAGCCAATAACTGATGTGACAAGCAGCAGCACAACTACTTTGATGTGTATATATGGGTTAGGGTTAGTTTGTGTTCACTAGGCTTAGCAGATGAACCACATCTCTAACACACTGCTGCTGGTTGAAAGCTTCAGGATGAGAAAGCAGTCTGTCTTAATGACCTGGCCAGATCAGATCACCTTCATTTGATTTATACAATGATATGAATAATTGGATTTCTTCTGTGTCAAATGTTATTAAAACCTGTACAAGAGTCATAACAGGGTCATGTAAATGTACAGAATAACCTGTTCTCACCTGAAATCAATCTATCTATCATTTACATTTATCATTCATCATTAATCATTTATGCACTTTTCCACTGATTGTGTCTGAATCATCTCTTTTAAACTACTGATCCTCAGACTGATGTCAAACACATCTTTTATGCTTTTTATGTTTTTTTATATGAAGGAGGTCCTCAAAACTTTTGAAAAAGCAACACGATACTAAAATATTTAATATCAGTCTTTGATGCTTTTGGTGACTGAAACCTCAAGAGCCATGCTCAAGTGAAGATATCCTCATGCTACTGCAGTGTGCTGAGCTACACAGCGCATCCATCAAAGTTTCAGAAGTTATCAGTTACTTTGAAGTAAGTCGTCACACACCGGTTTGTAGCTTTGCTGTCATGCAGTGATGAGGAAGTGAGCACATTAAAGGAACAAGACGATCTAAGTTTCACTAATGATATGAAAAGAAAAATGAAAGACTATGCAAAGGTGTAGAAGTGTTATAAATACTTAATGTGTAAATATGTAGCAGATTTCAACATGTTTCAAGTCAAGTGGTTTAAAAAAATGTGAAAACTTTTAAATTAAAAATTAATAAAAGGATAAAAGACATAACAATCAAAGTCCAGACAGCAGCTTTTCCTTTAGCTTTCCACCAATCATTTCACACTGCACACTTTAATCTAAAGAGACCCAACATTCCTACATGAGCAGCACTTGGTGACAGTAACAAGGAAAAACTCTTTTAAGGATGAAACCTCAGGCAGAACTGAGCTCAGCTCTCGGTGGGGGGAGAGAGAGAGAGAGAGAGAGAGAGAGAGAGAGAGAGAGAGAGAGAGAGAGAGAATGCTCTACAAAAAGCCAAGAAATAGATCTTGAGTTAAGATTTATTGTCAAACTACTGTTCTTACAGTTAAGATGAACCTTTCTCACACATAGATACCATGTTACACATTACACTGTACAGAGCATGTGCATATATGTTACAAATGACAAATATGGAATCATTGAAAACTGAAAAATGACTTAGTTGCTCTATAGCAGGGATGGGTAACTTTACGGATGAAGAGGGCCACAATTTATCTTCATCTCTACCAGGGGCCCACATAGGACCGCACATCTCCACTAATAGGATATGAGAAACCTAGCATTTTAAATAAGACCAAAGTATGTGTATACACGTATGTGTATGTTTATTGAACCAACATACACAGTGCAATAACTTCCTTTATTTCATGTTCAAATGCATTTCAAAAGGATTGAAGGAAACAATGTTTTATTTAAGTGCACAAGGCTCTCATAAAGCAAAGGCCTAACCATGGCACAAAACTGCAAAACATAAAATAAAATATAAAATATATATATATATAAAATATAAAATATATATATATCAGATTCTTGAGTGCAAAGTGCTCTCATAAATCAAAATAGGCGTAACCATGGCACAAAACTGCACAACAGCACCCACACATTAAGTGCAACAACCTTGATGTAAACATGTTCCTGTATACCTGCTACCTCATCCATAGCTTTCAATAGGTTCCCTCTATGTGATACTTGTAGCCTCGCCTGCTGGTGCACAATAGACTGAATGTCAATGTCAGATTTTATGCATCCACATCCGCATCAGATGAAAAAGTGTTTCTTTCTTTTGACTTGATGTGCTTCATTGTTGAAAAACTGCTCTCACAAATACATGTGCTCCCAAACATTCTGATCATTGAGAGAGCAAAGTCTCTGAGGAGAGGGAAACGGGACTCTGGTAGTAGCCTCCAAAATAAAATCCTCCTCTCATTGTGCCTTGCTAGAAAAAATGGGTCTGACTGCAACTCACAGAGTTCCAGCTGCAATTCTGAGGGTTGCTCGCTTACGACAGCAGAGAGGGGGAAGAAGAGCGCAATTCGTGGCAGCATCACATGAACATCTTGGAAACGATCCTTGAACTGCTCCTGCAATTTCTTGATGTCGGCCCTGAGATATATCTGAGAAATCATTTCTCACACTCTGGGTCATTTTTACGCATCTCCCCACAAGCGGGGAAGTGTGTAACCCTAACCCTAACCCAGCTGTGGTATACTTCTCATATTTAACTTTATGCACGGTACGACTTAAGTTGAAATCTTTCATGGCTGAAAGCGTTTCTAAACAAACTAGACACATGAGTTATACCTTTCAATTCTGTCAACAGATAATCACTTTCCCATCTTGCCTGAAAGATACAATTTCTTGATCAAGTTTTCTTTTTGCATCGCTGTTTGTGGCCATGGCTCTCTTTCTCCTGAGAAGGCCCGGAGCCACTGCATATGGTGCTTTTCCACTACACAGTTCCACTCGACTCACCTCGTTTTTTTTGTGTTTCCACTAGGGATAGTAGCTGGTACCTGTTGCTTTTTTAGTATCTGCTCTGCTGAGGTTCCAAGCGAGCCGAGCCGATGCTAAATGTGACGTCAACAGACTGCCGGCCGCTGATTGGTCAGAAGAGTTGTCGCTGGAAGAGTCATGAGCCGTCCCACACAAGAATCAAATCCGGCATTTTTAAATATCAGCAACAGCGTTACAGCCATACGGCTCAATTTAGTTGCTTTGTGTGTGACAGAAAGACACATACAGCAGCAAGTACACCATCACCTCCATGTCCTCCATTGTTTATGTGTTTGTGTCATGTATAAAATGAAGTCACAGCAGTTTCGTGGAGCCGTGCTATGACGACCCCGCCCACGTTGAGTAGGTACTTTTTGTAATGGAAAAGGTCGTTCCTGGAACCGAGCCGAGTAGTGCTGGAACTGTGTAGTGGAAAAGCGTCAATAGTGTTTGCATAGTAAACGCCATCTATCAGCCAACTTTGGTATTGCAATTAAGAATTCCACTGCTGCAGAGAGGAATCATTTTTAACATTTTCAAAAATCCGCCAGTTATCCATCCCTGCTCTATAGTCATTAATCACTTAATTGTTCTCCTTTGCTCCTGTCATAATCACTACAGTCATGAATGTGAACTGTGAGCTTGTTTTGGGGCACTTACCTAAACAATTGTATTGTGTTTCTCAGGAGGATTATTTCTATCTGTCATCACATCAGGACACACCACTGTCTGTTTCCCAGGGTGCACTTCACCTCCATACCAATTCTATGTTACTGGCACACACCTGTTACTATACAGTACCGTGAATACAGGTCTCACTTGACTTGCCTCAAACCACACAATGATACACGGCCCAGCTGGTGTATGATGATGTGTTACATTTGACTGTGTCCTCACAATAAGTCAATGTGTCTGTGCAGAGACAAGCAGGTTAGATGAGCTGCCTGTAGGTGTGATTGCAGTCTGTACTGTATCTGTCCACTCAGTGATAGACTGCTGACCTGTCAGCACTCCGCTTCTCAACCAATGTGTGCTGCAGTAGACTGGACCCCCCCCCCTCTCTCTATGACTCTATACAAGATGAATGTTATATCTGGAGTAACACAAATATTAAAAGACAGAGTATTCCACAAGGAGGCTGGCCTGTAAGAGAGACTTAATGAGACAGAATAAAAGAAGTGAAAGGGCAAAGTGGGAGATGTATAGGCGTGTCACATTAATTATGCTACTGACAACAATGTAATTATCAGCATCATTATGTCTATATATGGACTTATCATATGATACATGGACATGACCTTTGACCTCAGTATTGCCACACTTCACATTAGCAGCAAAGAGGCTATTCATGTCACATTGATTAAGCTAGTAGTGTCCTCCATTCCTGATCTTCAAATGACAATAATATTGTTTATCGCAATTATTTCTGAGACAATATATCGTCCAATAAAAGTAGTAATCGTGACAGACTTAGGGATGCAGTGAGAACAGGTTGAACAAAATCAACACTACAGCTAAAGTGGATACCATTTCTTCTCTCTGTACAGTATGCTGATTCTGATTTGGCGTGAGGAGCAGCTGGGAGGGCACGACAGCACATTTATTAAACAGATGAAGCAGAAAAGGAGAAGACGAGTGGATGGAGCAGCTGTTACCATGAGAGTAGACACTTTCCTTCTTTATTCTAAACAATTTATAATGCCATTTTTATTCAGTTATTAAACCGCCTCTGTCAAGTGTTTAAAGTTACAGCTTCTCTGTAATTAACAGAGAGTTTGTGACATCTTTCTCTACCAACAGTTCTCAGATTTATTTCAAAGCCTAAGCTAATTATTACAATCACATAAGCTGCTGGTGGCTGCTCAGTGAGAGGCAGCTGTGTACATGAAAAGACTCCAGCAGCCATGGAGAGTTGAGCAGCTATTGAACATGCTTTGAGCAGAAAGTGGAGAAATCTTTGTCTATATGGCTTGGAAAAAAGTGTGAGTACAGTGTGTTCCTTTTTAAATCTGAAAGCTATTACACAGGAGGTGAAAGGATCCTTGTTGTTAATGAGAATATCCAGCAGAAAGCTTTTTGTTTTGCTTCCCACAGAGACAAGCCTTGTGGGAGGCTGATAAGAGGAAGGCCCCTCCACCCTCCTTCCTGCACAGATATATACTTGGATCATGACTTACCCACTTGACCCTTTTGGGATTTCAGCCTTTTTTTCTCTCTCTCATTCATTGTTGTTATCAGAGAGTAGGGAATGCAAAACATTGTTGATGGCAGTTAAGTGGCATAGAGAGTCAGCAGGTCTCCTACCTAACATGTCCTGTCATGTCTGAATGAAGTCTTTAAAGGGTTCACAATGTTTAATGGTGTCTTTAAAACAATATCCAGAAGCCCAAATGAGCATTAAAGCTGTTTTTCTTGCTGTAATCATTCGTCCTGTTCATACTGACCATTAGAAGATCTGAAAGTTATTATAAGTCTAATAGCCGTCCAAATGAGTCAAATCTTCATCTTCTATGTTTCAACGTTACAGTGTTAGGGTTAGGGTTAGAATTTAAAGGGATAAACACTGAAACAGCTGATAGAAAGGTGCGCAGCTGGCAACAGGCGGCAGTGCGCAGTGATATGAAGGGAGGAAAAATAGTGCCAGGTGATTTTGTGATGCAAATGTATTATTCTTTTGAAGACATATTGTTTTTTGAAGCAAAACACTTTATCTTTGTGACCCCAGAAACTAACCGGAACTACTTTCTTTAACACCAAAAAGGGGGCCAGAACTCTGCTCACAGGACGCAGTGGGGGAAAAGTCACTGCTGATGCACGACACTGATGGTGAGGATGTCATACAACTTCATGTCAAAAAAACAGAACTATCCCTTTAAGAGACACTGTAAGCACTAATATCAGGCAGGCTTGACGATTGTTACTATATTTTTTCCCACAACTTTTGAACACTGTAACTTCCTGTGAAATTACCGTGACATGGAAATAAACAGTTTTAGCATGTGCCACCCTTCCTGAGACTGTGCCCCAGCCTGCCCCCCCCCCCCCACCAAAAATGTTGTAGATCCGCCCCTGGGTGGCTCTAAGGGCTGCATCCCAAATCTTTTAAAAACATTTTTATTGTTAATCTGTTGAAGCTACGTTTTCTGAACAGTGACTTCAACCGACTGAATGTTAGTGAGTTTACAACAATTCTGACTTAAAAATAGTGAACCTGTCCTTTAAGAGGAACATTAAAGGGTGTTGAGGAGCACTACTGCATAGGTCAAAAAGTAGTATAAAGCCATTTGTGTTTGTAGTGGGAGCTGTTTGAAATTGCCCCGAGAGGTGTCACAGGAGTTAGCTTCATACTACAAGAAAATGAAAGATATGTGGAGGTGTTGAGTTAGAAAGAAGAGAGGTTAGCAGACTTCTGTAGCTCCTCATCTGTGCTGGAGGGTAGCAGCTCCAGGCTGCATTAGCTGCTATCAAGTCATTCAAGTCGAGCTGCATAATTTTAATGTAGGTGCCAACTTTTCTTTTTTGAAACTTTTTATTTTATAGACATTGTTCACACTTTAAAACACAGAAACTGAAAAGAGAAAAACCAAAAACCAAATATGGCATGTTTGCCTTATCCAAGACTAAATACCACATGGTACATCCAATAATTATAAATAGAATGTCTCATTGGCTAAATAAGCACCCCATTTTGCCACTGTTGCCACATCTTTTTGGAGGCATATAGCTTAAGTCATTTACTCTAAGACTTGTTTTGTGTTGGCTTTTTTGCTTGTGGCCTGCAAGACCTTTAAAAGATAAGTGTCATTTTTACTCAGTCCTTCTGGGATATTTCCAAGATAAAGGCTAGTGAATGATGTACAGACATTGAAACACAGAACCTTTTGAAATCATTTTTGCCACTTCCTTCCAGAAAATCTGGATGGAGGGTCAGGACCATAAAATCTGAGCATGATCAGCCATGACCTCTCCATATTCCCTCCAACAGCCCAGCTGTGTGCCTGTCTGTTTGGACTTCTGCTCAGGAATAATGAAAAAGCAAATTAAGTTTTCCCAACAGGTTTCTTGCTCATGTGTGAATGTTGGGTCTCCTAGAGTACGGTTTAGACCTGTTCTATGTGTAAAGTGCCTTTAGATGACTTTGTTATGATTTGGCGCTATACAAATAAAGATTGATTGATTGATTGAGTCTCTCCAGGTTCTAAGAGTTGTTGTATTATGACTGTGTCTCCCAGGCAACCAGCCACATGTCCTCTGTCATCTCAATGTTCAATTTGTCTCATCGTTGTTTCACAGGTGTGAACTTTTAATGAGGCGGAAGAATGTAAAGAATAATCTGTACCAATAATAAACCTGACAGTGTGACAATATACAGTAGCACTCCTTCAACATAAAAGCCTGAATGACAAAAAGCTCTGACAGCTTGATGAAGCCAGTTAGCGAATGACGTTTCTGTCCACGTCTGAAAAAGGCTTTATTTGAAAAGGTAATCCATAAAAGCAGAGATGGACAGTTGTAATCATTCACAGTAGGAAAAATACAATTGATGCACCTACATCCATATTGACACACACTGTGTTCATCCATGACCCTAGGGAGGACTGTAGTGGAAGGGAATTTAGTTTTAGGAAGGAAACCACACCACAGTACTATCCACATGACAGGAATGATTCCAGTAATGAGGTTTATATATAGTAACAATGAGCTGGAGAAAAACATACATATGTATCCTTGGAGATGTCTGAAAGGATGTTTTGTAGCCTGAAGTTTGTTGTTGTTTTTTTTTACCAGGCAATCATTTCCTTTCAACTGTAATAGCATGTGAACGAAATACAGATGTTAACAAGTGCAAACAGTGGTTTATTTCTGGCTTCCATTAAGTGCACTCTGCTAGTGACTCATACATCAATATATTAAAAAAGTCACAGTGTTGTCCATGGTGAAGACAGGAAAGAATTTATTGTGTGTTTTGATCAGATTCTGTCAAAAGAAAGTTGGAGTTTGGAGCCACATCTGGAGAAACTTGAGAATTGGGACAGGCTTCATCATTTGAGTAATTTAGTCTCCGTTTTAAAACAAGCTTATTACAACGATGGTCCAGACACATTGAGTCACATGCTCTAAGCCAGGGCTATTCAATTACAACTCATTCAAGTTCAATTAGTGGAAATGTCCTCGAGTGAAGGTCCAGATCAACATAATTATGGTTATTTTTCAGTAGCTTAAAGTAACATTGTAGTTCCATCAGCATCTGTGTCTAGTGACTAGATTATTAGTATTTACACTCTACTTGTGGGATTCAAATACATAATACAATTAATAAAATAAGAATTTTAAAAAAGCTATATAAATGTTCTTATATCAAATAAAGATTGCATTTCAAAATAAAGTGCATTACAGAATATACTCATAGCATACTTGACAGTGTTAAACTGAGACACCATTAAGTTGTCACTTCTTTCTGATTCATTCTGTTGTTGTTGCTTTATACATATACAATACTGTAAATAAAGCTTCAAACAACTCAGATTACACCATAAATACATATATGTTGATGTAACTCCTAACTTAAATTCATACAATTTACATATTCATACAGTATTAATTCTAACAATACAATTTCAAATGTGATATTAAGTGACATCACACACAGTTTGGTTTATTAACATGTCATACAGTATGTTGTTATTTGTGTTACAGGCTATGTGCTGGATTATTTCTTGGTCAGGAGTTAACAGCTTCACACAGAGCCGTCTCCTGGCTTCAGCTTCACATTTACACACATAAAAGTGATTTCAGTATTCATCTATAGAGCCAAGCAATAAGCAGTTTTCTCTAAATGTCAACCTACTATCTTCATTTAAGTGGAAACAAGTCTATGTTTTGTTGATACATTTATGACAGCGCATCAGAAACAGCACTCTTTAAATTCTCATCATGAGTGCAGATGAAAGTATTTTTAAAGCTTTTTCTTTTTTTCTTTTCAGTGGATACTGTCAGAAGTAAACATGAGGACAGAGGCACTTACACAGCAACTGGCTCACTTATTCTTTTTGCTACCGTTTCATTACAAATCAATCACAATGGTCATAATTATTTCCCTCCAGCAAAATTCATGTGTATTCCTCTGTCCACTCATCTGTAATGGATGTTTTCAGTCTATGAGTTTTGAACAAGCCATTTTACTTTATGAAGAGCTCTTACAACCTTACTATCTGTGTTATGCTTCACTCAAAACTGATCCAAGTCAAGTTGCAATTTCATTTTGATCTTTGTTTTTGTCCCATCATGATTTTTGTTCCTTTTCTTAATGTTGTCCTTGGTCTACACATGCTCTGTCTTATTATCAGCTTGTCAATCAACTGTGGAGCACATTGAACTAGATTAACCTATATAAATAAAGTTTGACTGACTGATGATTGATTGGTTGATAATGGCTATTTGGTCTGGAACTATTGATGTTAAAGCTGTGTAAACCAATAGAACCTTGACACAACGTTTCTATCTATCATCATGTATCATGACCAACTGATTTATCAACCACTCTGTAGCTCTACAGAGCATTTTAGCCTCTTATTATTTTACTTTGACCTCTCTGACCATTGGCTGGCTGTGTGGCTGAGCTCAAAATATTCATTAACCCTGTTTCCAGCAACCAAGACCCAATAAAGTCACTGCATGTATAGTCCACAGCAGTTTGTTTTAATCACAGTAGACAGCAGAGACTCATTTCCTTTAGATAGTTTGTGTGGTAGTTTTGTGCCTGGCTGTTTTTCATGTGACTGTAACCACACTGACAAAGGCCTTTAACTTCTCACAGTAAATACCATGTTCTGTAATCTATTTTACCTCCTCCTCCTTATATCATTTTTCTAACTAAACTAAACTAAAGCCAGGCAGCACATTCTGGCCATCTTCTCATAATGATTTCTTTTAAGCACGGAAAGCCCAAGCAGCATCTGCCATGCTTTTGTAATAAATGGAACGATAAAGCAACAGAGAAGTGCTTTTTCCAATTTAAACATTTTTACTAATTTGACTCTTTAAAAAGGAGCTGAGAAGCTGTCAGTCTGAATGAACTGGCAAAAACATCCAGGCTTTCACCATGTATGGCACTTCAATTTCATTTCTTCTGAAAGCCAGAGGTGGAAGCTGAAGAAGTGATCTCTAAAATGTACCACATACCTCCTCTACACCTCTACATCTACATTCTGGGTCAACAATAGCTTGGTGAAGCAGTTAATTTGCTTTTGCTCTTGCTGGCTCCATCCTAACACACTGTAGATTATCAACTGCCTTTAGCTTGCAGTGCCTTACACAGTTTCCAGCAGTCCTCTAGCTGTAGTGGAGATGAAAGTTATTCCATGACATATTTATGGATAGATTGGAACAGAAGATGAATTTGCCTCAACTAGACTACATAGGCCTACTGCAGCCATGACCAGGGGTCTTTTCACCCAAAACATATAACACTTCATTAGTCATGATTTGCAACATGTTTCTTGACTCATTGTTGGTTGGGATGTCAGACATGTTTCCATTAAACAAATCACTGTCATTGTTTTCAGACCAGTGCTGGCTAAGCTGATTGAAAAATGTATTGATTTACACATCACATATTAATCATTCAAAGTAATTACATGGCTTAAATAATTACTTTACAGCAAAGGTAATTACTTACATTGCTGGTGTTATACTATGCTATGCTATGCTATGCTATGCTATACTATACTCAGCCATCAACTCTCTTAAAAGGTAACATATTCTCCATATTTCCAGGTCAATATTTTTAATCTGGGGCTCTACTGGAATATATTTGCATGTTTTATCTCCTAATTTATCTTATACTGGCCCTTTAAACGGCTCTCACTTCAGCCTCTGTCTGAAATCCACAAGTGCAAATGAGATCCAAGCATATTATTTTAGCGAGCACTTTCACAGCACACAGAACATCTCTGCTCATGTGAGTGGTATTGTAGCCTGTGAGGAGAAAAGCAGGACCTGAAGGACTGAGGAGCTGTTATCATTGATATCCCGCTCCTTTTTAGGATATGTCCTGCTCAGTATTGACAAAATGCATTCAAATTTAAATGTAGAAATAAAAAAAATGTTCTTTTCATCTTTTGTTTTAAAATGAAGTCATTATTAGTATAAGTCCACTTAAATACACTGTAGGTGTATAAAATATTGAATATTTATCATTCTTTTGTGGTTACACCATTTGACATTTACTTTTGGTAAAATATGGTGTACTGTAATTTCCGGACTATAAGCCGCTACTTTGTTCCCACGCTTTGAACCTCACGGCTTGAACAATGACGCGGCTAATTTATGGATTTTCCCCAGTTTCACAAGCTTCATCGAAATATCGCACGACCACACGGTATTTCAGTGATCGCACGATATTTCGACGATGTTTACAACTTTAGCATTAGCAGCAGAGTAAAAGCCATCAGGTAAGTGTTATTTTAATAAACTCCTGGTGTACTTACAAACTTTCCAATGCATGGATTTATGAGTAAAAATCCTATTTGTACTACTGTAGAAGTTTGATAACAATCCAGGCATTATTAGTGGGGTCATTTACCAGATACACTGGTGGTCCCATTAGCGCCTGTACTAAGACATTCGGCTGATGGCTCTAACTCCACTATTTTATATTAGATAGACCTCATGGTGCATATTAACAAACCTTTAGAATTATTCAAAAGATAACTTAGAATTGCTCATCTTGCTGACTATTATTTGACACTGATTAGTTGAGCAGGTCCGTCACTTTGGACAGCTAGGTACAGAAACACCACTTGGACTAACCACCAGGTCTATATGTGCCCAGACATCATTTCTGTTGTGATGTGGTGCTGTAGAAATAAAATGGACTTGACTTGAAATATATATGCAGAATCTTACACAGAGCAATGAACCAGAATGTTTGTCTGAGCTCTTCTCTCTTCCATCGCTGACATCAGTTTGATTAAACACAGTCATCAATCATGCTGTTATTCTTATTTTTTATTTTAGTAAAATGCCAGTGTGGGCAAACATATTGAATACACTTAGACAGAAAAAAGATCTCAATAAGCATAGGCTTACCTTGTTGAACATTTCATCTGTTTTCAAAATTCTGTCTTATATAACTGTAATTTATGACATTTTCACAGTATGAGTAGTTGCATAAACATGTCTGGTATTGCAGTGAATGTGTTTTGTCTTCCATCTTTGACTTTAACTTGATAAAACACTGTTTTTTTTCCTTTTTACTTTAGACATTATACTTGTGTTCATGTTCATGTTCGAGATGTATATATTTGGCCCTGAAAGTTATGAAAGTAGTTTTAAAACATTCAATTTTATCTTTTTTCTTTTTCTTTTCTGCCTGAGCATTCAGTCTGAAACATATAGAAGTTACTGCCTACATTACCACAACTATACAGAACAGTCAACAAACTCATTCCTCACTCGTTCCTAGCTGTTTGTATTTTGCCATCTTGTAGTGGTGTTACAAATGATAATGACTACAGTTCTCACAGCCTCCAACCAGGGGCTCCACTCACACTATGCCAGTAATGATTACAAGCTAGCGTTCGGAAGCTAGTGTTAGCAAGCTAGCATTAGCATCCACAGTAACCCAACCCAATAAACCTACTGATGGCTTAAATGTGACAACAGTATACAGTAGTGGTACTTAGTGTCAAAAACACATGTAGAATTTACATAAATGAAAATAAAGCACCATGATGTCTGTGGTGTGCAGCTGTGTGCATGATGACCTGACAGGAGGAGACGGGAAAATATGCAGCACAGAGTGAGTTGTTGGTGTTTTTGTGGAGAATGGAACAACGTCTGCTTCTGGAGGAAAGACACTCCAATTCCACTTAGTGATTTTATCAACAAGAAAATAATCTGAACATCTGTGATTAAAACATCTGTATTAATCTGAATGTAGGTGATTCTTACAGTGTCTGTTATCCACAGCTGTTCATACTGTAGGACTGATATGTTGATAAGTCTGCAGCCTCTGAGATGCTGCACAGAGCACAGTGCCATTACACTACAGTATTGCTTGACGAATGCACCATTATAATAGAAATCCACTTAAGTGATAGCACTACTGGATATTAAAGGGAATGGGAGATGACACTCTGATTGGTTTACCACATGTTACGCCCCAAACACATCTAATCTTAATGAGGAGACTTAAGTCCATCCCTTTTAGACCATGTGCCCTGG
This sequence comes from Scomber japonicus, assembly GCF_027409825.1. Taxonomy (NCBI): domain Eukaryota; kingdom Metazoa; phylum Chordata; class Actinopteri; order Scombriformes; family Scombridae; genus Scomber; species Scomber japonicus. The sequence continues at coordinate 24,092,759 of NC_070598.1, forward strand.
TGCATTGACCATTTTTCCGCCGTTAAAATAGCAAAACTGGATTAGGACACGCCCCAAAGACACTTGCACCACGTGCTTCAAGCCATGCGCTATAGATCGTTAAAATGCGGCCCTACGTGTAAGTACAGAAGTACTAATTTTGAGACATAAGTTACTATACCTTAATTCTTTGCTTCTGTACCCTTTAAAAATACTGTTGGGAGCTGATTTTCTGACAGTACTTTCCCTTTTGTGTGTATGTAAAGTCGTTTTTGAGTGTCTGATCTTCTTAGCAGGTAGTACTTTCAACCTGCACTGTGGCTAAAAAAACTAAAGTTTCAATGGTGCTCTGCATGTGACCTTTGTTGTATTGATTGCCTGTTGCGATGGCTCCCAGACCACAAAATCAATTTCCTGTATGGTTTGATTGCTGGGATGTGGGGAGTGATGGCTCACTGGGAGTGATGGCTGGAACATCCTCACACTACTGCATCCCTTATTTATCCTCCTCAAATAAATGTGTTGTACTTTAAAGAGTCATGTGTGGTCTTCCTTTAAGCTGGGTTGTAACACAGTGGATATGTTGCTGACAGGCTGCTAGCTTTACACAATGATCTCACAGCAATGACCATTATGTGGGTCTGTAATTGTCCAATCTGTGCACCTGTTTTGGACTCTTGGTGTTTCTGCTCTTTTGGTTTCCTGTGTTATACTTCTGTTGTCTGTCAGTCTTTTGGTCTTTATAGTTTGACTTGTATCGTTAATGGACTGTTTTGCATGATTATTTAGCGTAAAGTGTTTATTAAAGTTTATATTCACGTATATTCTAGGACAGATTGATGCATGTTGGTTTTTTATTAAGAGGTTTTGTGTTTTCCTTCCTGTGTTCGTTGTAATGATATTCCCTCTTGTCCATTTACACACCTGCATCTACCCTCATCAGCCCTGCCCTGCTCCCAGTGTTTCCTCCAGCCAATCAGCTCCCTTTCTGTTCTTTCTTGTTCTCTTCTCCTGAGCTTCTCATCTCCTTGTTAGTTCAGTTAGTTTTTAAGCCCTGATTTTTGTTGGATCCTTTGTTCTGTAATGTTCACTTTGTTCAGTCTGCTCTGTATTCTGTTTCAGTTTTGCTTTCGACCTGTCTGCTTTGTTATTGCCTCTTTTTTCCCCTCTTTAATAAAAGAATGTTTCTACAGCCTGTAGTCTCATGCCTCTGGGTCCATCTCCTGCTGCTGCATAACAACAACAATGATGTTTTCACTGAACTACATGACATATTGATATGTTACAGCAAATAGTGTCTTTGTTTTGGTGCTATGATGATCCATAATTAAGGCTCTAGGTGTGGGGGGTCCTGTCTGGGTTTAAACATAAAAAAGGAACAATGTGAACAGGTTCTTTCTTTCAGTATTGGAGAGTAACTAGTTACATGAAACAGTGTTACGTAATCTAATTAAATAATACATGCAAGTGTAATCTGTTAATGAGAACAAATGTGTCATTAACATTGCATAATTTATTACATTTTTAATAGAGTAACTAGTAATCTGTTACTCATTATATTTCCTAAGCAACCTTCCTAACCCTGCTTTCTTTCTCCTTTCTTCAACTGACAGTGGATGCATATAGGAATTATTAATCATATGAAAGTTGCCCAGTCGGCATCTGGAAGACTATCTGAAAATACCTCCACACATAGCTGCTGTTGCTGCACCACAGCTGACATGTTCATCCTCATCATTGGAACTATATGTCACAGCTACAGAGGTTTGGAGACAGCAAGAACTCTCCCCTTTATTTGTGAAGTGTTTTCTCTTCTAAGTTTCCAATTCCAGTGGAGCTGATAGTGAAGACAACATGAGGGAAGGCTCATTAATCTTCTCTCCATCTCCACTGCAGACCTGCTCTGTGTGAATGGCACAATGTGAGCACAATCACTTATGGACATTACATTACATTTTTTACGATTTGTTCAATGCTGAGTCAGCATCTTCAAAACTTCAAACAGTAAACTTCACCAGCACACTGCTGAGCACAGCAGCTTATTTTACACACATACACAGATCCTTCTAGTAGAAGCAACTCGGTGGCTCCTTCATGTGTGGTGTTTGTTCTCATGTTTGTGTGGGTTTCCGCCTGGTGCTCTAGTTTATTTAGCTCTCTAGAGTCAAGTCAATTCATTTGTAGATCACATTTAAAAACAACAAACACTGACCAACGTGTTTTACAGAGAGATTCAATTATGGCATCATTTGACTAATGATTACCATCAAACATAAACACGAGGGGTCGAATAAATACACAGACACAAATTAATGAATGCCTAGAATATCTTGATAAAATCTCAACATAAACAGCACTGCACACAACAAATATAATACTAACAAATAAAAGGCAGAGTGTGGTCAGGCATGTCTTCATGGTGGCAATTCAGAGTCTAAATAGAAGAGATGGCTCTTTAAAGATATCAGTGGAAGGGGAAGATGATGATCTAATCCAGTGTTCACCAACCCTGCTCCTGTAGAGCTACTGCTCTGCATGTTTTAGATATCACTCCACTCTAACACCTGATTCTAATTATTAACTTGTTATCAAGCCCTTTGACAAGCTTCAGCTGCTTGACAATGAGTTAATAATTAGAATCAGGTGTTAGAGTGGGAAGAAACCTAAAACACGCAGGATAGTAGCTCTGCAGGAGCAGGGTTGGACAACGCTGATCTAACTATTCCACAACTTATAGCCAAAAAGAGTGGTGATTGGTCAGCAGATCTGAGTGGTCTGGAGGTGGAATAGGGGATGAGCAGTTCAGACATGTAAAATGTCTTCTGAAAATAGACCCCAAAAGGACAATAAAATAGGGCCTTATATGGACCCATGTGGTACTTCACAGGAGATGTGTGCAGAGGAAGAGGGCACATTACCAATTCTAACTGAGGCTGATTGGTCTTGGAGGTAGAAAGCAGACCACTGAAGGCCATGTCCCAAAATGCCTAAAGGGAAATTCTGGTATATTTCAACCCTATTTTCCCCTCATTTTGTGTCCAAGTGACTATGGGGACCAAACATTTTGCTACAGGCAGCTAGCTCCAGTGTTTAGTTGTCAAATCTGAACCTGTCAGTGGCAAAAACTGTGTGCTGTGTGTGTGAGCTATGTGAGAGAGACGCGTGAGTGACAGAGAGACGCAGGGAGAGCAGAGAAAGGAAAAAGGAAATGCAGCTTAACGAATACGATGCGTATTTTTTAATTAGCGTTAAAAAAAATAATTAATAACGAAACGCAATATGTGGCGGCCGGTGTTGAATCTGTGGCGCACCGCCACGAATTAGTCTATGTGTGGGAAACACTGAAGAATGAAGAATTCACCCAAGAAAGAGATGAATGAGTTGAGCCAAAACTACTCGTTAAAGAATTCTGGATACAAACGAGAGCTTTGAGATTGGTTGGTGGTTATTAGAAAATAGTCAGCTCTAAATGAGTTTTTTTGGATCAAAGGGTAAATAACATCATGTTTAAAGCAAGCAGGGACATAGCCATTGATCAGAGAGTTATGAATTATTGATAAAACACCGGGCTCAATAGTGTCCAGCACTTCCTCAAGCAGGTGTGAGGGAATGATGTGTGAGGACTTGTGCTGGGGTTCATATAGGATGAAATGTGTCAGAGGAGAGATACATTGGTTCAAAGACAGTGAGATCTGAAGAGTATGAGTATAACTGACAGATCGTAGGTGGGTGGGGGTGGGTGGTTGGGGGGGGGATGTTGGTAGGGTTAGGGTTGGGGGGGGGTCTGAGATTGTATGCTGTTGGTTTTTTCTATGAAATTATCTCAGGAAATATTCACAGTTATCTGTTCTTTGTGCTTTGACACACTGCTGCTGTTTACTTAGACTACAGGAATTCATTCCTCATCCTTGTTTTTGGTGAGGGGTTCGGTTGAATATAGATGTGTTTCAGTGCCGTTATGATTTGGCAGATTGCTGTCTGTAGTGTTTGAACATAAACAGAGTTTTGAAGTGAGGATGTTGTTGGAGCCAAATGTATAGTTTGATCGTTTGAGCAATTATGTAAAAATATTCTTATTTATATATTTTATTTTTATGGATTCACAGTGATTGATTTGAGTTAAATCATGTAGTGATGTGCAGACACTTTGACAATCAGACTGTCAGAGGGAGCGTCATACTCAATCAGCCAGCTGATCAGGATGTAATTAATTGCAGGTCAGGTAGTATCAGCTGGTATAAAGATAGATGAGGAGCTGTAAGTGACAGTCGCTCTTTTGGTTATGCTGGAATTTAGATGACTGAGTTCATTTTTTATCCTTTAATTTGACGTTTGTTAAGAAGACGGAGGAAAAACGTGATAGAAGTGTTGAATGCAAACAGAAAATATATACACAACAAAAAAGAAACCGTGGACTCTGTGTGTTGTTTAAGCGTGTCAACCAAAAATACAAATCAAAAGGACCACACGCTTTTGGAAAGTTGCAATTATAGATGTAAACATGTAAAGTGTGCTGCAGGTCCACACAGTTTTGTTGTTGCTATGCCAGGCTTAGCAACAACTGCAGGTGTTTTAAGAATAATCAAACACCAGCAATGTTTCTGTTCTGGCTCTAGTGATGAAGCACTTACTCTGACAGTGTGTCTGAATTTTACAAATACTCTGCTTCCCTGTTTTTGTAATGAACATGTAAAAATTGCATTCCAAAATAATTCTATAATCATTCATCTATTCTATCATCAATCTATTCTAACTAAGTTATGCTTTCTAATATCTAATATATTAGACTTTTGGAGATTATTACAGGGAACTCATAAATATTTAAAATGACATAATCCTGTTGTCCTTAGGTCAATTTTGACCCAGGAGAATAACAGACGTTAACTTAAAAATGAGGTTTTAATTTAATTTAAATGAGGCCTGTTGGGGAAAAAAAATCATAAATCCTGTGGTAATAAGTTGGAATGAAGTTGGCTAAAAAGGTGGAACACAGAACTGGGTGATCATTTATACCTTATGTTTCATTAACAGTCAAACCAAACTAGGTCAATTTTGACCCAGGAGGATAAAAGTTGTGCAGTCAATGGGAAGACAGCAGGAGTTTTACAGACAACTTGTTTGTTAAATATTGTTAAATATGTATATTATGGAAGACAATACACTGTCTGTATATGGTGGGTTAACATCAGTATATGATTTCTTTGGTATCATGTGAAAGGGTTGAGTTTCATTATAGATGAGGTCACTTTAATTCACGGGACCCTTGCAGTTTGTGTGAGAATACAATTGTTCTTTTAAGACAATGAATACACACACTAATGTATTGACAAGAAATATCTTAATCTATTAGTTATTTTAATGATGACTAGGGCTGGGTATCAGTACTCGATAACTTTAAGGTACTGACCGAAATCAACTGATACAAAGTAGCATTGAAACATCTCCCGTCAAATGATAATCCATCCTTTTTACACCCAGAGCTAGAAAATATGAATATTTGTATGGACCTGCTCACAGCCAATCAACTCAAGTGTTCTTCAGTTAAAATATATTAATAATTTGAAGACTTTCAATGATGTAGATGTGGAGGAGTGGTGGTTTTATGCAATTTAATGCTTCTATTCACATGATTGGTATAGAATGAAGTACTCAGTTGGTATCAGTATCACTTTAAGGGTTCTTGGATTGGTACTGATATCATCATTTTTTAAAATGATACCCAGCTCTAATGAAGAGTGACACTGAGTGTACCTACTGCAGTCCATCCTGTCTTAAGAAACCAAAACTATGCAATGAATACACAGAGATCCTACATCACTGTGTACCAATGACAATGAAATGTGCTGTACTGCTTTGCATGTGGCTTGTTTTACCTACATTAACACACAATGATAATATCTCTGCTGCCAAAACTGACATAAACAACATTCTGTATGCTGAATAAGCTGATATTTTAGTTTGGGAATTGTTTTGATGATGGAGGTATGAGTACTAAGTGTGCTGTAATCAGAACAGTTTGTTATAATATATTTAGTTTCTGGTGTAGCTACTTTAATGGAAAGATCACATGGTTTGCCACAGATTGTTCTCAGCAGCATTTTCACTCTTCCCTTTTTTTCCACATCTCCATCACTCTTTTCATTTCCCACATTTCCTCTCATCTCCATCCTCCCCTCTATCCTGCTTGTCTATATGATGGTGAAGGATGGGTCTGCAACAGATGGCGTCCAGAAGGCACAAACGGGTCCTGATGGGACAGACGGGGATGCTGGTCCCATTAACACTCATAGAAGGGCAGGCTGTTGCCTTGCCCGGTCACCTCAGCGGAGACTGGGCACACAGGTGGGTAGAGGAGAGAGGAAAGACAGGCATCATAGATGACAGGGGAAGAATGAGAGCAGGCTGGTTATATGATCAATTCTTAATGATCCAATAGGGAAGGTGAATCATGCCAGCAGCACAATGTGAAACAGTAAAGAGGACATATGAGTGATGAGATTGCTAAGAATGGAGAAGAAGATGCATTGACTCATCAACTTTCATTACATTGAGATCTCTTACAGATTACAAATCATGATTAGCTCTCATTCAGGACCATAGAGGATACATGTATCACAGCCCAGCATACAGGAAAAGTCTAAACTTCTCAGCAGCAGGGCAGAATGTAACATCAGTGAAATGTATTAACACTGAGACTAGCAGCTTCATGACCAACGTAATAGGTTGCAACATACCAGTGCCATCGGTTTCTGATGCCAAACAAAGGATGTGAGTCTTAACTGAACTCACACTCACATTTCCTCACTCGAGCTGGCTGCTGACAGCAGGTTCATTCATATGCATACAGACAGAAACTAAAATAACTAAAGGATGAGGGTAATTACTCATTCTCCCTCACAATCTGCAGCACACCAACTTTTTTTCATTTGTGTGTCCTTCCTCATCTTGGCGTCTGTCTCTGACAAGCTCCTTCTAGAAGCCCTCTTGACCTTTTGCAACCAATCAGTAGGACAAATGACAAGTTTGCATTTATAATAGAAATTATTTTGACAGATGTTCGTCTTTAGATAAGTCATCCTTTTAGTGAAAAAGAAGTTTGCACTTTGCGAGTAACCATGACTCTCTATATAAAATGCCTTAATGTGTCTCAGGAAGACGAATATTAAATGAAGCTGTGCTGTCACTCTGATTTCACATCTGTAGCTCCGTCTTGCAAAACTGGCTGATTATGTGGGAGTTGCCTTCACTACAGGCATCTGTCGCAGAGGCCATTAAAATTAAACTTACCATCAGGTGATGCAACTGTATAGAAATGTTCAAAATATGCACTGTGACTCTATAAACAAGTAAAACCTTAGGACCCCATTTATGGCCTGAAGCATGTGGTGCAAGTGTCTTTGGGGCGTGTCCAAATCCACTTTTGCTGTTTTAATGGTGGAAAAATGGTCAATGCACCAGGGCACATGGTCTAAAAGGGATGGACTTAAGTCCCCTCATTAATCATAGATTAAACCAATCAGAGTGTCATCTCCCATTCCCTTTAAAAGCCAGGAGCGCTGTCACTTTGGTGATTTGCTATTAAAACGGTGCATTTGTCAAGCAATATGTTTCAAGAATTAAACATGAATTACATTCGCTGAAAAGAAAGTAATAACTGACCAGTGTGATGAGTGTAGAGGTGTGTGTGGTTATACTGTAGCAGTCTGGTGTCATCAGCTGATTTAATAAACAGTGAACAGCTGTTTATAATGGCACTGTGCTCTGTGCAGCATCTCAGAGGCTGCAGACTTATCAACATATCAGTCCTACAGTATGAACAGCTGTGGATAACAGACACTGTAAGAATCACCTACATTCAGATTAATACAGATGTTTTAACCACAGATGTTCAGATTATTTTCTTGTTGATAAAATCACTAAGTGGAATCGGAGTGTCTTTCCTCCAGAAGCAGACGTTGTTCCATTCTCCACAAAAACTCCAACAACTCACTCTGTGCTGCATATTTTCACGTCTCCTTCCGTCAGGTCATCGTGCACACAGCTGCACACCACAAAGACACTGTGGCGCTTTATTTTTATTTGTTCATCTTTTAATTACAGTTTTAGTTATTTTTAAAATAGTTTTGTTCAGTCATGTAACAGGTAAACTCAGCAGAGTTTCAATTGTTCAAAGTATCTAAACCTGAGCTGACCTGTTAAATATTGTTCAAAAACTGTTTTAATTATATTAACCCTTCATACAGTTGTTGTCCACAGCGGCACTCTCCAAGGTGCTGAATCCCCCCATGTCATATTGGTTAGTTATGACTAACCAATATGACATGTATGTGTGTGTAACAGGCAGAGTGTACATTCATTGTGCACCAATGCTGACTTCAGACCAGGGTTTTTTTTGTCAGTGGCGCAATCGCTTTCCTCTGCCTCAAAATATCAACGTGCCTACAACGAGCCAGACCACACCTCATTCTGAGATCAACACACCCATTGGTGCACAGACCGGTGCATGTGCGTCGGTCTGAACTAACAAAGACACATGTGTTGGTTGTTTGAAAACAGCCTTTTCCTTTAGGAAGGATAAATTATATCCTACATCTATCCAAATGACTTTTGGCTTTTCATAAAATGCAATTTAAGTTGAGAATAATTTTACATATTAAAATATTAGATTTGCATACAAAGAATGAAAACAATCCTTTGCCTCCTAAGTCCTTGTCCTATGAATGATCAAGCTACGATAGTGTAATTTGTGTCCGGAATACTTGTCACACTGAAATTAAAATCTTGGCTCAAATAGTGAATAAAATGAACTCAAATACCAACAATAAGTCATATACTCAGTGGGAATACCTATATGATGGGAAAGCTGTGGCAAAAATAAGCTTGGCAACAATGCATGCACGGTTTCATGGCAGCAAGCTTTATGATAAACTGGCAAAGAAAAGCCTTTGTTAGAGTCAGATCAAGCACTCTTTGGATACTGCCAAGAATCTGTAGTAAACCTTGTCTCAGGAGTCCTTTCTCTAAAGAAGAAAAAAGCTTTATGGATTTTTTTCCTGGAACAAACACAAGGTAATGATTTTGATAATACATGAATCTGAGGTAGGTTTTAGGAACAGAAAACATTGTATTATATTGCACGATGTGTACACCACATAAACTGTGTGTAGAATGGGGAGATGTTACATTGGAGAGACAGAAAATACACAATGAGTCAGTGTTCCTCCAAATTGTGTTGTTGTCAGGCTGGAGAATTCTGTGAAACAGCCAATTCCTTTTATAGAAAACTTGATTCAAACTAAAGCCTATACATTAAAATGTGCAATTTAACTGCAACAACTGCTTTCAATCAAACACAGACATCAACACCACCAACACACCCCTCCAGCTGCTGTCAATCAAACACAGACACCAACTCGCCCCTCCAGCTGCTGTCAATCAAACACAGACACCAACTCGCCCCTCCAGTTGCTGTCAATCAAACACAGACACCAACACGCCCCTCCAGCTGCTGTCAATCAAACACAGACACCAACACGCCCCTCTAGCTGCTGTCAATCAAACACAGACACCAACACGCCCCTCCAGCTGCTGTCAATCAAACACAGACACCAACACGCCCCTCCAGCTGCTGTCAATCAAACACAGACACCAACACGCTCCTCCAGCTGCTGTCAATCAAACACAGACACCAACACGCCCCTCCAGCTGCTGTCAATCAAACACAGACACCAACACGCCCCTCTAGCTGCTGTCAATCAAACACAGACACCAACACGCCCCTCCAGCTGCTGTCAATCAAACACAGACACCAACACACCCCTCCAGCTGCTGTCAATCAAATACAGACACCAACACGCCCCTCCAGCTGCTGTCAATCAAACACAGACACCAACTCGCCCCTCCAGCTGCTGTCAATCAAACACAGACACCAACACACCCCATCAGCTGGTTGAGAAAAAAAACAAAACTAAAATGTTTGCTTTTTTAAGTAAAAACTATCAACAATACATTAACAAAAAACCATTAACACTACGGCTGGGCGATATATCGAGTATACTCGATGTATCGCGGCTTGTTCTCTGTGGGATGTAGAAAATGACTATATCGTGAATATTCGAGTATACATTCAATTTACACGCAGTTTGTTTTTAGTCGCGGCCCGTTGAACTACAGGTTTCTCTCACTCTCTCATCTCTCCGCACAGAGAGATAAAACAAGCGCACCTAGTTACGTACATCACATTCTGTTGTGCGTGCAACGTCATATGCCCGGCAGCATGTAGCAGCAGTAGCAGCGATCTCAGGTCGCGGGAGCAGCAGGTGATATGGACAAGTGGAGGAGGGAGATTTAATTCCCAAAAAAACAATTCAGGATCCATCATCTGGCGGTGGTTTGGGTACAAGAGGGAGGACGTTGAACAACAAACCGTAATATGTAAAGTATGTCATAAAAACATCACCACAAAAGCTGGTAGTACAGCAAAGTTATATCACCATGTGTGCTTGAAACTCTGCAAGAGCACATCTCCGGCCAGTGACATATTGAAGAAAGTGCCGAAGCAACCAGCACTGACGCAACTGAGTCTGGCGTCTTCTTTTTCCAGAACAGCAATACGACTAAAACAGTCAAAAACAGAAGGAGATAACGTCCGCAGTAACACACCACACAGAGATAGACATGGCCCCAGTGAGTGTGGTTAAAAGCCCGGATTCAGAAAGATCATCGACACACTTGATATAATCTACGTAACAGAGTCAGCTCTACCTTTATATCCTAGTGGCATTATGCACAAAATGTGCACTTTAATTTAGTGTTATTTTGATGTGTCATATTAGTTACATCATGCATAAAAGACACTTTATTTGTTTTGAAATGACATGTTTGTGCCACTGCTTAATAGCTGTTTAATAAATACAGTTTTGATGAATTTGCTTAGTTGTGATTCACCCTTTTGGCATGAATGTTTAAAATCAGCATATATTAATGTAGTATGAACAATGTTTTAATGTAGAATCATCACACTGGCATAATTGTATGCATCAAAGTGTTAATTCAAGGCTAAGGCAAAATATCGAGATATATATCGTGTATCGTGACATGGCTTAAAAATATCGGGATATTAGTAAAAGGCCATATCGCCCAGCCCTAATTAACACTATTTTTGTTTGCAAAAAAGGAACAAAATGTGATATCAGTTAGACTAGATATGTTAAGCTAGTAGTATAAAGATGGATTGTTTTGTTATATGGCTCCATTGACGTTTGTGTTTTTTGTTTCCAGATATGACAAGATAAATGTGATGCAGACAGTGGATGTCTGCCTACGTACAATGAAAGAAAATACTGCAGATTACAGAGTGACAGTCAAGGCCAGAGCCAAGGCCACCTCTATGTTATACATGAGCTCTGGCTACTGATTAGACTTAACAACACCCATTTCCTAAATCATGTCAGGGTGTTTCTTCTTTTTAATCTCATTTCGATATCTATCTGCTCACAGTGGCCTTCCTGTCTTGTATGGAATGTGCAACAATATCTATTTTGAGAAGCAAGATTTATTCTACTAAGGACATGTGGCAGTATTGAGTACAGACCATGGACCATGTGTGAGCCAGAGTCCAAAAGATTCACAGTTTGTACGAATGGGAGCTGCTTTATGATAGTCCTGCTGGAAGTTGTTGGGAGGATCCTAAAGCAGGACAGAGAGGTAGAGCAGGAAAGGTAGACAAGCAGTTTATCTATTCAAAAACAGTTTGCAGAAGGCAAGAAGTCCAAAAAAGGACAGAAAAACGAATCAACAGGCAGAAGTAAGGCAGGACTTATAAACAATATGGCAGAGAGTGAGCAGGCAAACTGGAATGTATACTAAGAGAAAGAGAAAGTGGGCAGATGTGCAGGCAGATGATGATCAGGTCACTGGGAAATGAGGATAAGGCCTGAGCTCTGCTGGTCAGTGAAGCATGAATAATGAACTTTCTTACTAATGGTTAGTTTATGTGCCCCCTTGCGGCCTTAACGAGGCAGGCAATACCAACAGTCATACACGCTAAGATGCAGTTTTACTCTCTAAAGTTGCACATGAACCATTCCAACCTGTTATCTGCCACAGTCTTGGCCAATCAGATTGCTCAAAGTGAACCACCTGCCTCATCATCTGACCTGTATGGTGAAGACAAGGTTGTGAGTCCCAAATAATGAAAACTGCACTCACTCAAAGGATTAATAATGGAGGTTGAGCAGTGTCTGGATAGCACAGACTTTGCCAGCTCATCATTTTAAAAGGTCTATGTTTCCAAAATAGTATATATATTGACTGGGAGACCTTGAGTTCATGTCTAAAGATGCCTGCATACTAATGGTTAAAAGGTTATTATTTCAGGAGTGTATGTAAGAGTTGGGGCTTCAGAGCTATGAACCATGTCAAGTCCAACTGGAGGAGCAGACTCAAGCTGTTCAGGCTCGTCTTCATTAATTCACTCTAAAAAAAAAATAGCTGGCAGACAGGGCAAGGACAGGAACGTCTGTGATCCAGCCTTCACTATTCTCCACTCAGTTTATTATAACTGATGGTTGCATTAATTGAATAGTTTTTGCTAGTTATTTCCTTTCAAAAAGTAAGGTCATCTGACATTCATTTTACTTCTTGCATTTAGTTACGAGTGCATTAAAGAGTAACCTCACACTGCATATTGTATGAAGGACAAGCCCTGATGGATAATTCACTTTGTGGGTTAGAAAGGTGACACCCAACATCACAGCTGGGTGTGGCTCAATTTGGGTGTGTGCTGATGGTCAATTGTAAATGATTGCTCCATTAGTATAATTTGAAGAGCTATTGTAGCTTTGTTGCCATCCATGTGGCAACAACAGCTGTAACTGACAGTTTAATGTTACTTGATTACAATACCTGTCTTGTTCACACAATTTAGCTAAAGTAGCTTACAGTATAAGTATGCAGTACTCGGTGTTCCCACTAAGCTAGTTTTAGCTTAGGTTTGAGGTAGTGGGGTGTGTCCACTGATTTATTATAAGCCACCCTATCGATTTTTCCCACTGGCCACTCACGGTACTGCAGCCCAAAAACGTCTTCCCCATAAACCACCATTGTAAAAGAGACGTCTGTAAAACTGTTGAGAGGACAGCTCAACTTGCAGAAAAGGTCAATTATTAATTCATGGAGGTTTTATATTTGTAACATTTTTTATTTTCATCACAGTTCACATCACACCTTGGTACTTCCAGCAGGATACTTACAGTATATACAAGCTATGGTGCAGTTACATTCAAAATTGAACTGAAATTTGAATTCTCAACATTAATTGAGTAAGGAAAAATAAACAAGAATAATACTTCAACTACCGTGCACAATTTTCAATTATTCAAAAGAGGATTCAATCTTTTCTATTTGTGGAAAAAGCGTTTAAGCTTCAGACCGATTGGTGATTTTTTTAATGGCAGCAGTTAACTGACATTTAAGGGCGTTGGCCTTGAGAGGTGTTGTCGATTTCCATGCTGCACTGCTGACTGAAGGATGTTTCCCCCTTTTTCAACAAATAGTGCTGCTTATGTTCTGTGATTTAAGAAATGTGTCCCTTAACAACAACTTGGAATAGTTTGAAACTAAGTGCTGGGATGCAGATTAGCACCCGCAAGTGTGCTGGAAAATGATGGATTACTCCCTCTGGGTTGGGGGTGTGTTACTGGGAGATCAACACAGATTTGTGTGGTGTTGGCATTGATGCCGGCATTGTACCACACTGTGCAGGTACAAACATTGCAATGTAACCAATGATCTACATTCCAAACTTCAGCTATTATAATGAGCTTTGGTAGTGGCCAAAAAAATAAGATCACCAGTCCAAGCAGCCAAAATGAGTTTCCTTTGCAGGGTAGCTGAACTCATCCTTGGGATAATATAAGGAGCTTGGAGTATAAAACCTTATCATTGAAAGGAGCAAGTTGAAGAGGTTTGGGCATTCGTTTCATTTTATCAGAGCAGGAACATATTGGAGGGATTATATATTCTATCTTGCATGGGTATACCTCAGGAGACCCCAGGAGGAGCTGGAGGACGTGGCTGTCGAGAGGGACATCTAGGCTCCTTTACTTTTAACCTGAGCCCTGATAAGCCTGGGCTCAACTACACTGACTATGCTAAACTAATTATTTTTCAAGAATAGAACAAACCCCACTATGATGCCTTCACTTGATTGTGGAGGTACTCTGTGCACACACTGGCTGTTGCCACCATCACTTGACCATATGGTTGCATATGTACTTCTTCAAAGTTTCAAATAAAGCCCCCATGAATTAAAAACTTTATTTCAATGCAACTGCTTCGAGGGTCATGTGGTAAATAATAATCAGGTTCTCTGTTTAGATCTGTTTAACCAGACTGTTCAAAGATATTCTTTATATATGATAATAACTCAGGCTCTTTTCAGCTTTATAAGGCCATCCACTCTCTTGCTTAGTGATGTAGTGAATGTCATGGCTAGTCCACACAGGTCTGATGTAAATGTGACCTCATTAATATGTGTGTATGTGTGTACTGCTTTGGATTCACAAACCGTCACTACCGTAACTGTCAGTACTTCTATACCACATGCATGCACATTATATGATTATTAGCTAGATGCAGGTTTAGGAGATCTAAATCATTGTTGATTGACTGTTTAAGCAAAGTGTTTTCTTTCCACAACAGGTTGAAATTTTGAACATACAAGACAGCTGGACTTCATCCTTTACTCACACATTTACCTCATACTGTAGGTGTGTGGATCATCTCTGCAAACATGGACTATGGTCTGTTTGCACTATTGACGTGCTGTCGAACTCAGTCATGCCTTTCTTTTGTTTATATTTCTTTGTGTTTATTTGGGTTTACAGAGAAGTCATACTTTGGACTTGGCTGGTTTGAAATTGAATGTGATGCAATTATCAGAGGAAAGTCTACATTTACTCTCTTTACTGTAATTGAGTAGTTTTTTGTGTACTTGTACTTTTTAATGTAGTTTTAAAAATCT
Source organism: Scomber japonicus (assembly GCF_027409825.1). Classification (NCBI taxonomy): domain Eukaryota; kingdom Metazoa; phylum Chordata; class Actinopteri; order Scombriformes; family Scombridae; genus Scomber; species Scomber japonicus. Next base: position 24,107,763 of record NC_070598.1, read on the forward strand.
GTAATTTCACTTTTACTTAAGTATGTTTTGTTGGAAGTATTGTACTATGTTACATGTTAAATCACATCTGTTACTAAGTATAAAACATATGTTGGCCTAAATTTAAAAAAAGCAAAGGGGATACTTAAGAGTTTGATCTTCTTTGGGTCATTTACCCGTAGTATGACTGTGATTGTAAAATAACATCATCATACTTCCCTAAATGTTTTAAAGGTTGTGTACTGTAGGCTTATCCACATATTTTATTTTGTCTAATTTGCACTCTAATTTGTAAAGTTGTACCTTTAATTAAAAACTTCTAGTTTAGGATTTATATCCCCTTGTCCTTTTTGCACTACACAAGAGAGAACTGTACCCTACCCCCTGTTAAAAAAGTAACTACATTTTAAACTAGCTACTTCGTACTTTTACTTGAGTCGATTTTTAGACCAGTAAAATTTCATCAACTAGTGGTACTTTTACTTGAGTAGAATATTTCAGTACCTCTGGCAATGATAACATGGTTGAGATTGTCTTAAAATACTGTCCAATAAACAACCTGAATGAATTTACTATGATATCAGACCGAAGAAAACTATCTGAAGGTGTTATCACAACATGCTGCATTAGTCACAGCTTGTTACAGATCATTTGACCATTACTTCTATTGTTGATGAATGGGATGGGAACACTGTGAAATTGCTACAAAACTCAGGCAAGTTGGAAACAAGCCAACGGGTCATGCTGATTATCTAAACCACTTTATCTGAGGGTTAACACAAATAAACCCAGATGCACCAGAGTTATGCACCAAATATATGAGGACAGTATTCAATTTCTGAATCTTTTATCAGGTATGGAAGCTTACATTCAACTTCAAAATAAGAAAGTAGCAAAATTGTGTAAAGTTGCCAAATGCTAAATCTCTACTCTGCAACACTCCAAGGTTTTCTACCTGAGGACACTTTCACACACACATTGTACAAACTGATTAGTTGACTGAAATATTTGACCAAGAACATCAATTTATGGAACAATAGCATTTCCTATGTGGTGTCATCTGATTCAGGGACTTTCTTTCCTGTGTCTTTATATCTTGAACTCAGTCAGAATAAGAGTAGAAGCAAATGTTGAAAAGCTTCTTTTTTGTCAAGGTTCCAAATAGCACGACTCAGCAATTCAGGTAGAACAAGGATTTTTTTCTGTTCTCTATTGGTTATGTGATTTGAAATCTACAGGTAAATGTCTTATAAGAATGTAACATTCATACAAAACTCCAGCATGAAAGCAGCAGAAATTCTAAACAAACACTATAATATTTTTCTGGGTTGTGTTTGATTACTGCAAGAAGAGATTAAAGAAGAAGAAGAAAGCACAAATCTGGTGCTAGTTAAAAGTATAAAGTAGCTCATGTCTTCATCATTTTGTTAGATTCTACTTTCATCAAATGGACTGACAACTCCACTGACATGTTTCAATGTGAATCTCATTAGAATATATATGACAGTAATAAGCTGACTTATTACATACTGTTACATACCCTTACATACTGTTCAGGTCAAATTTGATCTGTTTTGACATTTAACAGCTGTAAAAACACCACAAATGTCTTTTACTCTGAAATTTGATGACCTTTCCTAAAGTGGCCTTAAATTTAATGTGTACTTTTTTATAGATGCTACAAGAATAGTAAGAAAGTTCATTATTCATGCTTCACACTGAATAGTTAATAGTTTTAATAAGATAGTAGTTATGAGGATTTTCATGTCTTAGGTTAAATAGGACATGATATTGTGTGATAGGAGATGTTTAGTGGTGTAAAAGCTAAAAAATACACTCTCTCTGCTCTCTGAAACTTGAATCAAGGTTTAATCACATTTATTGATCATGATTTATTGATGCTTTTAGATACATCTGTGGTTCAACATTGGGTATAGACACTTTTTATGAGGTGATTCTTAGACTGGGTCAAAATTGAGCCAGAACATACTGTGAGGGTGTAGAATATGAACAGTATGTAAGGGTCAAAGAGCACATCACACAATCATCAATCAAGCATAACATCTGTTTCCTCTTAAAAACTAATGATCTAACAGCACAGAAAACATTAAACATGAAATCTTGAACAGGTGGCTGATTATTCCAATATTCAACAATGAAGATTCAACAAGTTTATTTGTGAACTCCAATCTCTGAAAATGACCTTCAACTATAACATGTAAAAGAGCTCTGCTTCTGTTTATGTTGTCTGCCTATCACATATTACATTTAAATAAAAAACATAGAAAGTATTTTCATAAAGCAGGCTGACCAGCTTTATAGAATCATGTTGTATACTGTAGATATTAAGACTTTGATGTCCACACACCGTCTGGTACATCATATGAACCACAGTGGATAGAAATGGCCTTTAGGGTCTTTCTCAATCTGTATTCCTGTCTGGACTTGTCAAACATCATCAGTCACAGCTCTAGCACTGTCCCAATTCCAAACCCACATTTAGCTAAGAGCAGTCCAAATGCCCCGAAGTGTTCTTGCTATGCCTGTTTTATCTTCAGCGCTTTGGGATCTGACTATGTGGACTAAGTAGAGAAGTATGCCAGCATTCATTTCCTATAAAGCAGCAGTGATGGTGAAGGACATGAGCTAAACCTGCAATAGGAGCTTTCTTTTACAACTATTGTGTCACCAAATAGACTCAAACCATTTAGAATGTGATATTTGAACATTTTGCTTGCATGTTATCTGAAATGTGAGGGACTGGGAACTATAGCAGACCAGCTACCAAGATGACCACCATCATCCTGGTGATAACAGTTTTATCTTTGGTAATGTACCAGTGGCACTAATACAATCACTAATTATACTATTCAGCAATCGTGAAAAACTCAGAAATGAATAACTACTTCTATGAATTGGTGTTCCAGCCTCTATGTTTAGGGTTTACAGCCTGGAACTTTACTCTTTTAGTTGAGTTTCATCAAGCTTGTTCCAGGAGCAGCAGCAGCAGCAGCAGCAGCAGGCAGCTATTTTCAGTTTAAAAGGCTGTGATGAACTCTCTGTACCCTACCCTGCCCTGTACTACAGCAGACAGATACAATTAGTGACCAGCTGGTAAACATAGTGGAGCATTTAGCAGCTATAGAGACAGATATTTCTCTCTGGAACTCTAGGGATGAACACCATTCTTCCAAAAGATGTTCCCTCCTTTGATGATGGTGGTGGAGAGCTCTTTCTAACACCTTCATCCAAAATATCTCATGGGTGTTCAGCTGGGTTGAGATGCATCCAGTCTTCATGCTAAGACAGGCTAATCATGTCCTGTCTCCTACTACATACTTAACACACATACGATTGATTGTATTGATTCATTTTATGAAAGAGAGGGACTAAGCATGTTTCTCAAAATGTTGAAATATCCATTTGCAGCTGGAATAATCATTGAAACCTTCACTGTACTTTGTACCAGCATTGTATTAAAAGGCTGTGAAGGCCATAGCATAATACAGTAAGATCATTCATAGTCCAGGTTTGCAAGATATTTGAGTAAATAAATCACATTTACATAAATATATAATAATATAGAAATAACTCAAATATTTGCTTTAAGCCTTATCTAAATAAAGCTTGTCCTCCTTCTATTGCTCTCCCTTTCATTTTACTTTAAGTAGCTGACTATGAACATTGGAACAAATAATGTCACACATTCAGTCCATGAAAGCATCTTTCAGTAGCATCTCTGCAGTAGTCCATTGGAGATGGTCATTTCCATTAAAGCAGGTCTCCATGAGATGATGTACTTAACCCATTTTACCACATTCCCCTAAATGTTTCTGTTTTCATTCTTATAGAAACTGTGAAAATCTTTCCATTGTGTTGATTTCATTACCCATATACACTGTCAGAGCATCTAATGGAATAATGATTTGAAATACTGTTTCCAAGCATTTCTGAACTTCCTGTCATTTTTAGGCAGTTCTAGAATAAATGATAATGGTTGAGCACATTTGCTCCACATAGCCTGATTCACATCACTTTCATACTCATGAAATCATTCAGTGACACAGTGGATGGGTGCATATTGTCCTGGAAGAGACCACTCCCACCAGGATACAAAGGCTTCATCATAGGATAATCTTTGATTCCTCACAACAACTTTGAGATCCGACTTCAACGGCCATGCCAGTTAAAATTTCTGACTGGGAACTTGGAAATTCCGACTTCTGAGAACAACTGGAACAGATCATAAGGCCAGAGCCAGGGCCAGTTTTCTTTTGGATGGTTCATTTGTGTAGAATGTAATGTTACTGCATTGTATGACTACTGCAAACATTAGTAGTAGTAGTGATTTAGTCTGGTCCTTATGAACTATTTTCCAAATAGAATGCACATAGAAATAAAATAATAAATAAGGCATCAGATCAAAAGGAAAACCAAAAATATGACATTCATTTTGAATCAACATTTCACTCAGTAACACTGCCTCACCTGAAATGACTTCAGAAGGTTCACTCTTAGTCATAATTGTTGTAAACTTTTAACTCACTAATATTCAGTTGGTTGAAGTCACTGTTCAGAAAATGGGACTTCAACAGATTAAAAAAAGAAAACATTCAGGGCTGCACCCCCAAAACCCCCCCCCCCTCCCACCAGCTCCGCCTCTGCTCTAAGGGGACAAGTGGACCCAAAACCATATGAGCAAAATGCCCTCTACAGCATAACAGAGCCACCAGACCCTCAAGCATTCCGTCCTGTACCACTTTTTCTTTTCATTTGTCCTCCGTCTGTATAAAAATAGAGAAACACTCAATTAAATCCTCTCTACCTTTTCTTAAAGGTTAACATTTAGATGACCAAACATCAGAAATGTGAGAGCAATTAAATGAAAGCTCAGTTTTTCTTTTCATACTGTCGCAAATTAAATGTCAAAAAGTATCTCCACGTTAATGAGTCTCATTTTCTTACTGTCACCAGAACACTTTAGCACATCATTAGCTGGTTTCGCCCACTGTCTGCACAACAGTCTACTCTCTTAACATTCATTTTACTGTTCAGAGTTGTGCTGAGAGCTACCCAGATTAAGGGATTGTGTAATAAATGACTAGACTCTCTGCACTCACTCACCTCCTAAATGGAACATTTCATTAAAAATGAAAAAAAATAAAAAAAATAAACTCATCCTGACGTTCGAACTAGGAAAAATTTGTGAGTTCTGCTTAATTTTTGCAAATCCATGAAGCATCCCAAAGAGCAAGACACTTCATGAATAAAATATTTTCTCTGTGCTCACCAGCTTTGCACACAAAACATGTAAATAATTAAAGCCAGGCACTTAAAGCACGTGGCTTATAGAGAATAATGCACACTGTGTATACAGTATGTACCACAGAAAGCCACGAGTCAGCAAGTCTCCTGAGTCAGAGCCCACGAGTCAGCTTATTTCCTGCTCTAATCTCTAATTAAAGGCATAGTTCAACATTTTGCAAATACATATCTTCTTTTTGAGTGTGAGGTTTTTACATAGACACCACTCTCATGTCTGAGTTAGGTTGTCAATTAAGTAAGTTTAGAGGTGGAGTAACATGGTGTCCTACACCATACAAGTGTCCCACTATCACATTGCATCACACTGGACGCTCACTGTCCACACTAAATGGGTTAAATATGCACTTCTGTTACGTCATGTAAACCACAAACCTCAGCTGTGCACTTAAGCTCAGACTGGAGACACTCAAGTAAAGGATGGGAGACTTGCTACCCTTCATTTGTACTCTTAAAACAGATAACACACTTTTAACCCTTACAAACTGCTGTTTGCATTTCACAATATTTTTGGTGATGGAGAAAATGCATTTACAATCACACTATATATTGGTCCAATGTTACACAACCATTTCAATTAAATGTGAATAAACAGTATTTTTGAATGGTGGTTTTTGATTTTTTTGAATAAATATGGGTCAAACACTCAATAAAATGCATATCAGCTGCACAAAAATGTTCTTAAAAAGTTGAAATATTTCCATTTTTTCTTGCCTCAAATATAACACTGGTTCAAATTAGACCCTGAACAGTATGTAAGGGGTTAATATTGTAATATTTAGATGTTTATCTACTGGAAAAGAAACAAATGTAAAATAGCAAGTACTCAACCATCTTTTACTGGAGTGGTTACATCTCCAGTCTGATCTTGACTGGTTTGTTTACATGATGTAACAGAAGTGCATATTTAACATATTCAGTGTGGACAGAGAGTGTCGTTACGTGATGCAACGTGATAGTCGGATGCTCACATGCTGTTAGGACTCTGTGTTAGAGAGTAGCAATCAACAGAACTATCTGAACATGAAGCTTTAGAGGTGTTGGTAGGTGTATTGTTGAACTTTAGTCAGAGCCACCCCAGCTGTTCCCCCTGCATCCAGTCTTCATGCTAAGACAGGCTAATCATGTCCTGTCTCCTACTACATACTTAACACACAGACATACGATTGATTTAATTGATTCATTTTATGAAAGAGAGGGACTAAGCATGTTTCTCAGAATGTTGAAATATCCATTTGCAGCTGGAATAATCATTGAAACCTTCACTGTACTTTGTACCAGCATTGTATTAAAAGGCCGTCCAGTTGTACTGATGACTGTGTCATTCAGTTGTCAGTTATCAGTTCATATAATGGAGCTAAATGAGGTAAAGCAGCTCAGTGCAAAATACAACTACCAGGTCATAAACAGTAGCCAGGTGCCCAAATAAGCACTGACGATATTTAAATGCACACTAATATTCTACTATTATTCTGAAAATGACAACATTACGAGTTTGGTATGGGTCATGTAAAGCAGTGGTTCTCAAAGTGGGGTCCGGAAACCCTCAGGGGTCCCTGGGGTGGGTCCAGGGGTTCCCCAGCAAAAAAGGCTTTTTCGTGCTTCAACAAAGCCCTTCCGGTTGCAATATCCCTCTTTGACCCATACGTGTCACTCCCCGCCAAAAAAGTAGACATGGAAAGCAGAACAGCTAGCCTACCTACATACACACAACCAGTCTTTCTTTTTGTACCATTCCGTTTGGAAAGTCCTCACAATTGTTGTCCCTTCCTTTGGATTAAATGCTTTAGTTCAGGGGTTGGGTTCCCAGTTAATGTTGCGGTTTCCCCCCCCTCAAAAGTCAAGGTAGAAAATGTTTTCGGATGAGAAATATCCATCTTCGCTAGCTGAAAATCACTGCACAGCGGTGACAACAGCATCGCGAGACCTTGGTGGTTCGGGCCATCTCGGGATTCCCGCCATACTGTATCATATCCCTACCTTATACAGTCTATGGTCCCTACTCTGGAACGCTCGGGAAACCAACCCACTGTGGAGGCAGAGAAGCGTTGTGCCCTATGGTTATGCGCGAACCTCTTAAACTGCGTTCATTTGACACGCGGCAGAGGTTGAGTCTGACCCTCATGTATTCACATACACCAGCTTTGAAAATAAGCTCTCCTGAGTAGTGGCATTCCTTATATCTTTAAAACAATACACTTCACGTTTTAATGTTTTATTTTTACAACAATAAGTCAACAATCAAAACAAAATTATAACAAAATATAAAAGTATTTTTAAAAAATTATATAATTTTTATTTCTTTCTTTTATTTCTTTTTCTTTTTCCTCATTAGCCTAGGTGAGGCACTGCCTACCCTGCGTCACCTGACTGTACACCACTGAAGTTCAATAGAAGCTTCAAATTTACTTTTAAATGACTGTGTGGACACACTGTGGATTTGATCCTACATCACTTCCATTGAAAGCACATTTAATTAGATCGTTTTTTTATTTTATTAGATATAATAGTATGAACAGGAGGAATGATTACAGAGAGGAAAACCTCTTTACTGTTCATATGGACACCTGAGCGCTGTATGCATTTTCCCACATTGTGATAGTGCTCACAAACACTGCATCATCCCTGCTCTGCACATTTGACACAGCTTGAAACAGTGTGCAGCAGTGTCCGGTCCAGACTGGTTATAGCATTGATTATTCACCTCAGGTGCTCATCTGAGAAAATATGTGAAGGAAACATAGAACAGAATCCTTGGTTGTATCTGTATCTCAGTGGATTAAAGATGGTACATTCTAACTTCAGACACTTCATAGTTTGATAAGTTGTGGGCTGTGGTTGGAGGGAGGCTTTGGTAATTTTTGTATCAAATGATAAAACAGAACAGACCTTCATGTGCCTCTTCAGCCTTCAGGCCATCCTCTGAATACATTAGCAACTGATATTGTAATGGAATGTTGTTTGTTCTTGCATCAGAAGTTTTAACATTAAATCTGAGACTCTGAATCTGATATTACACAGTCCAGCCTTTGGGTTCTCAGTGGTAAGTTTACACTTCAGCTGTTTTTGGATTGGAGGTGTGAGGTCTGAGCTGAGCTGGTGTCTGAAAATGTCTCACAGCAGATTGTGATGAAATACACAGTAAAAACACATCATTGATCGTGGTATTGCTTTTTTTTATATTTCATGAAAATATGCATCCTGTTGAATTTTTTCTTCCAATTCTCCTTTTTAAAATTCATGGCACATTTACAGAGTCAACACAGTGACAATGCAGAGGAAAGAACACATCTGAGCCACACAAACCGACAATTTGGTCAGAGGAGACAGACACGATACGACCAAAACACACATGAGTAATAGTAACAGTCCTTTACAGGGTCTTATAATTATAGAGTTCATCTCTCAGCTGATTGGACTGACTCCTCCAGCTTGCCTTAAGCTATGCTCAGGACGCTGACTGCGCTCCATAGCACTGCATTTACATCATATGGAAAGACAGGAGAAGTGAGCTTCCTGTTATAAACAATGTTCCCCCCTGGCATCCAGAGGGCAGCTAGCTTTTTTATTAAAACATGAACAAAAAAAAGACCACATTTAGATATTAGATAAATACTCTGATTAGCTCTCTTTCTGAGAGTGAGATGAGAAGATGGATATCAATTAATAAGTGTTTAGCCCAAGCAGCAACTACTACAGCTTGAGGTTGAAGTCGCGCAGAAATACCTTCAAGTGCAATACCGCTTATGACCACTAGATGCTACAACTGACTCCCATTTAAAACATCATCAACTTCTCTCTAGAAATAGTAAGTTAATCAATGAATGCTCAACCATAAGATTTGAAGACTTTTAGTAGCTTTGTTGGGCATTGTTGACAGCTGTGATTGGCAGTTGGCTCACCTGCTGCTCTCCCCAGCTCTAAGACTCACACCGAGTTGGACAATTTTTGCAATATTTCACTAAGTTTATTGTTGATTATGATGCCTGCCCTGTAAGTGCAGTTTAGTTAAAGTGGCTAACGTTAGGCCAAGTGTGCAGTGTTCCTACTGAGCTAGCATTAGCAGGGTGTGTTTCAAGATTGTGAAAGGCAACACCCAGCATTCCTTGTTTTGGAAGGTCCTGGCTCCAAAAGGAATAGATTGCGCCAACCATAGCCAACGAAGCTGGGCTTCAAACCACTTCACACCTCGCTATGTCCATATATGCACTCTACGGGTTAGCCTTGCTCAGCATTAACACTGTATTGGAAGAAACAGCTAGCCTGGCTCTGCCCAAAGTCTTTAATACACCTATTAAACCAATTTTAAAGCTCAACTAAACAAAATGACCCTCACTAAACCCATCACCTAAACAGTTATTGTCTAATCCTAGCTTAGCAGCAGTGACTAGGTAATAGTGTCAAGCTTTGGATGGTGTGTAGTAAGTTTAATACTTGTATTTCCAGTTAGCATAACAGAGTTTATAAAAAGGATTAAACTGCTGCATCCAGAAACCAAATAGTTAGCATATCTGTAGCTAACTACATTATTATGTTAACTTCCCATAAAATCACAAATTGTCACTTTTTTCTCTTCATGTACGGGTGAAACAGACATGATACAAAGTGTTAATTAGTGTGAATACTTTTGAACTTTGGACATAGGCTAAACTAGCTTCCTATGTCCCATGTCACCAGTTTTGTACTGAACACGCACACATCTTCTCATCTCACTCTCAGCAGTGAGTGAGTGCATTCCCCTAAATGTTGAGCTATTGTTTCAGCAGAGAAATAAGCCATTAGAAGCAGAAGGTCAGTAAAGGAGTCTTTACAAGTTAAGCTAAGTTTCAGTTTGTGAACTCTTTCATCTTTAGTTTTATTTTCCCCGATGTGACATGAAATCAAATGAAACACTGAAGACATACAAAATCTTGAGACATATCCGAATCGATGTTGGTCCCAGAGGACACAAACATAATAACCATATTCATAATAATAATAATAATGATAATAATAATACAAATAATAATAGATGGAGGAGCCATGGTGAGGGTTCCCTGCTACAGAGCTGCCTAGCACAGTAATACTGATAGAAACGGGGACACATTGTGCTGTACAGGCAGATAGACAAACACAAAGAGACAGGACAACACACTAATACATTCTGGAGTAAAAACACTTCATAATTGTCATCATGCAATAAAGAATAACATCTATTTGTTTAAAAAAAACATGGCACATAATGATCATTATCTCAATCCATTATCAGATACAAATATAGAGACATTTCTTAACAAATATAAAGTTATTGCATTATCATTATTACTTCATGTAAAACACTATATGCAAGGCATACTGTGGAAATCTTCTCTACCCAACATGGGTTGTGGGTAGAGACTAGCTGATTGTCCTTTTTGTTATTAAATGGCTTCTAGTTCATATGTACAGACAGGAAGCATCCCTTTCTTTTCATGCTTTTCAGAGCTACTGGCCTCACACAAAGGGAGTGATGATCCCGACGTTTCTGCTGGTTTCTATCAGAATGGGCCATTCATTCCATGCTGCTGGGAAACGGCCTGGTAGCACTTTATCAGAAGTGGTGCTCAGAAGATACTCTGGCACAGTGTTTCCCCAACACCCACCACACAGGATCCATTAGTTAAAGTCACTCACAAAGGACCATACCACTAATTAAACATGTTTTCAAAAATTAAAGTGGAACTCCTACAATTTTACGCAAGAGTATCACTTGTCACAATGAGCACTACTCACTTTGTGAACAGTTGTATTGTCTACGGTGGCTCTGGAGAAAATAACCCTGATGACGTCATCGGGTTATTTTCTATAACTTGACCAAGCTTGGGCTTGACTACAAATTTGGTAACTTCTTAACACCTACAATATAATTTGGATTTAGTTCTTGTTCTAAAGATGTTGTTGTCTACCAGGCAGTGAGAATCTAATTGAGCTGCATTATGGGAATTGTAGGATCCAACACTGGGGACTAAAAACAAATCAGGATATGTCAGTTATTTCCAAAATGCTCTCACAACTCTGTGAGTGCAACATGAAATTAATAGAGTATTACTTCATCTGCAAATCACATATAGTTCATATTCCTGCTGACTATTCTCCAAAGCATACAGTCAGATTCTAAACTGATTTCTTTCCTCCCGAGTAAGCAGCCATTTGTCTCATTTCATTTCAGTACACTATAGAAATCAATGAACACTCTTCTTTTATATTTTTGTCTGAAAGTTGAAACATTATTAGTTATGCTCCAACTCCTTCTAGTGGTGCATTCAAGGAGGCTCTGACATCTGAGAATCTGCTGAACAAAAACCTCAAAAACAAAATGAGCATTTTACTGTTCATGATGTAAAAGTCTGTTTTGAATTACTTGATTTTCTAGGAAATCGGGTCGGTATTTTTTCACAATTTTCTGATATTTTTTAGGCTAAAAAGTAATTGATTGTAAAAAAAACATTAATATTAATTAAGATGAATATATGATGAAAATAATTGTTCTGAAATTAGCTGAAAAGTAGGAAATCTATCTTCATAGTGACATTATGTTTTGGAAAATGCTCAGCAATAATGTTTAACCCTTACACATACTGGGGGTCCCTTTATAATTAGTCACTAGACCAAATTTTTAACAAGTGTATTTTGAATCAGTTATGGAGATAATCCATTCACAGTCACACTATATTATGATCTAATGTTATCTAAAACAAGAGAACATGAAAGCCATAATTAGTTGAAAGTGAAGGATGCAATAAAATTAGAAAGGTAGGGTCCATTACAACCATTAAAACAGCTCAGTCAGTTATTCAACACTGACTGAGCTGCACAAAAATGAATTATTTTGAAATGACAATTTTAGTATATTCTGGAGCACGTTAGGAAACATTTCAGGCTCAAAGAATGTCTTTTAAGGGGCTTTCATTGTTTTCAAATATAAAAATGGGTCTGTATGTGAGGGTTAAAGTACATATAACTTGTAGATAATGAGCTAAAATAACAGTAATTACTCTATTAGTTATGTTAAACAGTTATGTAGTAGTGTTAATTATAAAGTTGCTCCAATAAGCATTTATCCCTTTAAGTTGTGTGTGCATTGTGTAGTAAATGAGTCTTTCTGAACACCACATCAGTTCAAATTGTTGCCAGGTTAGTTTTGGAGGAAAGCTTCATGTCATCAGCTAAAACTGAGATTTAACACAAGATTGTCTTCCATCCTCGATCAGAGCTGCTTCACTACACAGAACCTGGACTCCTGTTCTATTTCCACTTTCTGACAGACTTTGAATCATGTCAAATTTTCAGGCTTTTTTTTTTCTTCTTTTTTTTCTTTTTTTGGTCAGTAGTTAAAACTGACTGTGGAGGCTGGATTAGTTTTTATCTGAGCTGGCTCAGTCCATGAGCATTACACTAACACTGCTGAGGTTAGAGGTTCAAACACTAGGTCCATATACACCTCACATGTATATACATTATGTACTGTGGTACACTTTACAGTCTGCTTGAAGAGTGGCATTTAAATGTTGACCAAACTCCATCTAATACATGATTTACACTGAATAATGGACCAACAAACCAACAAAGTCTGGACCTATCCACACCAATCTGCTATGTGTGTGTGTGTGTGTGTGTGTGTGTGTGTGTGTGGATGTGGGCATAGGAATTTTGAGTAATTTGTTAGACAGATGTGTTCCCAGACAGGGATGTTTGGTCCTCGTCTGTCTCCGAAATCCATTCGCAAACACACACACACACACACACACACACACACACACACACGCACACAAACATAGAGCACAAGACAGAGTGACTCATGAAATTTAACAGCTTTCAGAGACTAATGGATAAACACTGCTGGTATGAAGTCAAATGCTTCTTAAAAAAGGTCACACACAGACAGACAGACACACACACACACGCACACACACGCACAAACACGCACAAACACGCACAAACACGCTTCACTGGAGGAAAACCCAGTGAGTAACTCATCCACTGAATAATACTGTTCATACAAAGCTTTTCATAATAATAGCTTTTCCACCGCCTTGATTGTTTGACACGCAGGTGAGTCAATAGAAATGATTGTCGGAAGACGTTTGCTGGGGCTTCTTCTTCCCGCTCCGCGACCGCCTGAACACACACTCACCTCATGACACCCCCATCATCTCCAGAAGAGAGAGAGAGAGAGAATGGGGGTGAATGTGGTGGTGGAGGGGGGTAGGGGGGTATACTTTGGAACACTTAGTTAGTGAGGAAGAGGCATGGAGGTGATGATAAAGCGTTCAGAGCTGCTGGAGGCCAGGAGCCGCAGCTACAACAAGGCCCAGGAGGAAGCACAGGCCGAGGGGCAGCGGTGAAGGCGGAGCCCCCCCTGACGAGCGAATGGAGGAAGTCTTGATCTCAGAGGTGAGGAAGGCAGAGAGGGGGACGTGGGAGACCAGTGTGGGGCTGGCATAGTTGATGAGGGAATCAATCTTCTCGGCCTCCTTACTGCAGGCTTCGATCTGGAAAGAACAAGAACACAGTCAACGCTCTGCTCTCTGTTTCTCTATTGATCTTTATATAATAGTTTAAATGCTTTTACTAAATGTGCTATTCTAGCAGTTGAGAGTTTGACCCCACAAAGCATTAAAAAAGAAGTCTTGGAAAGGTTAGAAATGTTTTATTGTCCTTTAGCCTATGGAATTGATAAGGTGACTTTTATTCTGTGTTTTTCTTTTTGCCAACAAATTCTATTAAAATAAAGATCAAAATGTCTTAACTGACTTCAGCCTCAAGCTCTCTGAGTGCAACAGCTGGTCAGTGTAGTTTTTAATCAAATGTTCAATTTTTCCTCAAAGCAGGAGGAAGTGGTGGATGTTTGAGGATGGTGTGTGAGGGACGGAGTCAATATACACTACAGTGTGTGTTCATAGTGATAAAAGGTCACCAAGTGCAACTGTGTGACACATTGGTGGGTTTTAGGATGTTTCAGTCGCTTTTCACACACTAAAAATTTGGGAACGAAATGCATCACTGAAGAATGTTCTCTTCTCTTATTGGTCAGATGTTCCTGAGGCTGAACAGAGATCATGAAGAGGAAGAATGGTAAACGGACTGTACTTATATATTCTAGTCTTTGAATCACTCAAAGCTCTTTTACACTACATGTCACATTCACTCATTCACACACATTCATACACTGATGACAGGAGCTACCACCAGATAGAGAGAGAGAGAGAGAGAGAGAGAGAGAGAGAGGGAGAGAGAGAGAGAGAGAGAGAGAGAGAGAGAGAGAGAGAGAGAGAGAGAGAGAGAGAGAGAACAAACTATTAAAAGAAGACAGCTATAGTGTGCTCCCTGTGGCAGTGGCATCAGCTGCAGCTGTAGACATGCTTCAGCAGGAAAAACAGCGTTCCCAGCTCTAGAAAGCAAAGATGCCACCCTGCTTCAGCATGAGGTATTTATGACTGCTTGTGTTCAAAGTAGGAGGTTTGTGTATTCCAGCTGTATCGCAGCTGCCGAAAAGCTCCTCGCTCCTCTGGCAAGCCTCCTCTCTACTCTCTAGATGCATTTTAGGAATTGACACAACATTACACATGGCATGCTGAGGAGGTAGGAGGAACAAAATAGAGAAATAAGAGCTCCTTGATTCATTCTCTGCCTAGCTGCTAGCCACCAGAAGTCATTTGTGAGTAAACTCAGCCCCCCTCCTCTACATGGTCTCTGTTGAGGTTATTTTGGTCCACACCTGAGTATGACTGCTGTGTTCAGATCTGCCCAAACAAATTATACCACAGAGGGAAAACTAATTCCACCAGACTATATAATTCAGCTTTGAAAACACTCTTTGAGGAAATGAACATCTTTGAGTTTTGAACTGTTAGTCAGACAGCAATTTGAGCATCTTGGGCTCTGGGAACTTGTGAAAAGCACAATGTGCATTACTGACATACTTTCATACACCACACAATCAACTGAGAAAATAACAGATAATTAGTTGATTATGATGATAATCATTAGTTGCAATGTGTTTTTAGACTTACAGTGGCATTTCTTCTATATCAAGATATCAATATATATAGCATCTGAAGTAACACAATAACAACTGTACCACATCACAGTAACCTCCTTGAGGCCAGACATGGTGCTTACATCTGCATCTTCTAAGCAGGTGCTCCTAAAAGAGCTGACTGTCCCCTGGGAGGACCGCGAAGAAGAGGCAAATGAAAGGAAGCGGAAGAAGTATCTAGAACTGGTGGAGCAGTGCCCGAGTCACAGCTGGAAAGCTAGCTGTGAGCCAATTCAGGTAGGGTCTAGAGGCTTTGCTGGTCACTCATTGCACAAGATCTACACCCTTCTTGGGTTTTATATATATGAACAAAAAAAGCATGAATGATTTTGAGTGTTTTATTCAACAAATAATGTGCTGGACAGTTATTAAAGAAACAGAGTTTAATTCCACAGATGTGATAAGACATATAGAAACTTTGTGCTGAGGATGAAGAGTGTTCACCTCTAATGTGAAAAGCTTTTGCTTGGTATCTAACTGAAGGCACAGCAGGAGAAGCTTTAACCACACACATTGTTGTTTGCTTTGAGGTTTTTCATTCTTTTTATCCTTGTCTATTTTCCACAGTTCTTTTGTATAAATCCAATGCCATCTGTGAGAGGTTTGTGTTGCCTCTGAATGCTTTCATCTTCTCAATCGTTTTCATTCTATAGAAACATTGAAATGTGTTTATTTTAAGGATTCATTAGATAGAAATATTAGAGGGCTTTAAATAATGCCTGACCATGGGCAATACACTTCTGGGCCGCTGCTCTGTTTTACAGCAGTGGATCTATCTTCTATCCTCTTCTATTCTCTGCAGTGTCTACATCTACCACGTAGAAAGCCTCTTCACTTTTTCAGTTCTGGCTTTGCATGAGGGGCTCTCAGAAACCAACAAGGCCAAACTACAGAGAGTGATCACCTTGGGGTCCAAGCTCAACCCCCTCCAGCTGCTCTCTGACCAGAGTGTGGCGCTACTGATTCTCCACACTTCAACCGATAAAGAAGAAGCCTGACAACCAGTTTCCAACCACATCAACATAAAATATGTAGTTAGAGAAATAAACCACACAAGTTCATTCATAAATGAGGTTTCAAGTGAAAAATAAACAAAGGGCAACTAAATAAAGCCTGCAGGTGTTTGTCTGTTGTTTGGGAGGCAACATCTTTAACATGAATAATACTAAGATCTGCACTGATGTAGCTACTATAAAAAAAATATTGACTCAAACTAGGCTCCAGAGCGCTCAAATCACCCTCAATCCAAAAGTGAAGAAGTCTCAACAAGGTCTGAACACATCAGAATTCTGCTACAATGAGGTCTGCAGTAAGTTGAAGGATCACAATGAGCTGGGTGAGCAGTTCTTCACCTCACTTAAGACCAGGGAAACGGTCGTCACAATATTAGAGATGGGTATCTTTTGGAGAATACCAGCACCAATCCAAGTACTCTTAAAGTGACATTGATACTAATAGAGTACTTCATTAGATACACATTACACAGTTAGTCTTTTATCCAGTGTAACAGTCGTGTAGTGTAGACACACTTTAGAGAGTTTAGGTGACATCTTGGCTGCTGAACTTAAATTCACCAAGACTTCACCACCACTGACAGGTTGTAGCTGCTGGGGCAGTGGGCCAATCACATGTCACATTAAATGGAAGAACGCTTGTGTTGATTGGCTGTGAGCAAGTCCATACAAATAGTCATGTTTTCTAGCTCTGGGTGCAAAAAGGATGGATTGACGGGAGATGTTTCCATACTACTTGGTATCCATTTATTTTGGTCGATACCTTAAAAGGTGTTGAGTATCGATACCCAGCCCTATCCAATAGGGGACCCAATTGCACAAGTCATCCCAATCAACTGGACTGGAGGAGCAGGGAATCGAACCGCTGATCTTTTGATTAGTGGACGCCCCGCTGTACCTCCTCAGCCACAGCTGACCCAATCTAATATAATCTAATCTAATCTAATCTATAACAGCTGTTTATTATCCATGGTGATGTTATACAACTTCTAATTTCTAACTTCTAACCAGCTAAATTATAATGAATTACAAGTTATTGAAAATCTAGGTTTGCTCAATTCAAAGGGTCTTTGAATTGAAAAGCAGTACAGATGATTATTAACTAGATCTCTTTTTAATGTCCAGTTAAATAAACAGGTGAAAATCTCCACTAAACTCCAGTCTGACTTCACACCGTGCATATTTATGTCTGGAACTGCAGATGATTAATTGTACAACTGCCCCGTCCTACAAGTGTGCTTCATAAGAGCCTCATATAGCCTTAAGGGAGAAGCTGAGCCAGAGAAGTGCTGCAGGTTTAAAATGAATGTGGGCGTGAATCAGCCGTGATGACAAGACAAGAATTCTGAAAGGGAATGTTTTTCCTTTCATCCTAAATGAGCATCTAAAATATAGCCTAGGAAGGAAACAGAGGGTGTCGGGGCGATTTGAATAAATTTAAACTCGGGCAAGCATGCACACAGCGAGGAGACACAAGCAACACTAAAAGGAGTCAAAAAAATCAGGTTGCATAAATCTCCTCCCATATGCTGTGATTATTCCCCCAAATATTTTCAGCCACATCACCGTGATGATAAAGGCAGTGCAGGGCGGAACATCTGGTGGGAGAGTCGCTTTTCCGTCCACCTGTCTACTTCTATCAACCTGTTGTAAGTGCTAAACAGTGATGTCTGCTGTGTGGGTGCTTTTCACTCAGCTACTGTGGCTACTGGATTCCCTCACACTCTTCCTCTGCTCTCATTCCTCTCAGCGGGGAAGTGAGGAAAAGGCATATGGACAAAGAGATTTCATTCAAACAGGAAACTTTTGCTCACTACAGCATCATTTTTAAAGAGACAGCTATAAAAAATGACTCACTGCATCTCAACAGGAACAGTTAACAATAATTATCTATATTATCTAACTATATTTTTCCCAAATGAGCTATGATGCACGTGCAACAGAAAGTCAGTGAAGAGGAAGAAATTAGAAGATTTTTGGCTGTTGAAGAAAAAATAAAAGACATTTTTGTGATTCAATCAAGATTCAGCTTCTACACACATTCATTATTTTCAGTGTTACATATATTTTAACTATATCTGCCAGCCAATATTATCTGCCGATATTGACCTATCACACATATATGTTGTGGAAAGGAGCCAGCTGAGGTGGTTTGTGCACCTAGTCATGATTCCTCCCTTTAGAGGTGTTCTGGGCCCCAGGGCAGACCCAGAACACACTGGAGGGATTACATATCTCTCCTGGTCTGGAAACACTTTGGGATCCTCCAGGAGGAGCTGATGAGTGTTGCTGGGGAGAAGGAGGTCTGGGTTCTATTGCTCAGCCTAATGCCTAATGGATGGATGGATGGATGGATGGATGTGTTTTGTTCAATATGTGCAGAGATTCATATTATTATTTTTATTCATAGCTAATTATAATGTGTAAATTCCCAATTAAGTTTAATGTTTCAGTTCACTGATGTCATATTATAGCCTATAAAAAGAAATAAATATCATACACGTAAAGTGTTAGATAACCAAATTTGAGGGATCATTGCAAAAAAAACCAAAGGTTCAATGTATATATTGACAATGTATATATTCTGTACATGTAATATTATTGGCCAATATATCGATATTGGAATTTTTTGTACTCCTTTATATCGGCTTCGGCCCCTATAATCCAGTATCATTCAGACCCTAATTTCAATATGATTCAAATGACTGTAAAGCTGATTCTGTAACCCAATCAATCAACACTTTACTATTGAATGGGGGGGGGCATTATTAGCATAATGAAAGTGCATTATCTCTTTTAAAAGTCCCACACTACAGTCAACATAATTACCTGTACAAATGTACATGCAGCATACAGCATATTATGATATTATTGTTAGCAGTGATATCAAAGCACATGTAAGTGGCTGAATGTGTTAGACGTGACTGGCTAACAAGCTTGCCTGCAAACTGACATTAGTATCTGATCCAGGAAGGCCTGTTTCACAAGATGTTCATTTAAACCACTGCAAGTAATAAGTGATGTGATGAGACAGGGTTCTATACATCTGGGATCTCCTTTTATGAAAGTCATTTGTATGCACTGCTTACATGCAGCATCACGTTGCACAAATGACTGCCGTTCACAAATTGGACTTACACTTGGGAGTCCTACGGGAAAATATAATGAGCAAATATAGTAGAAGCTTGTATATTGAAAATTTGGTGGAGTCATTTCATCCTCTGTCTCAGTAACAGTGAGGTAAACAGCACAACTGCAGTATGTGATTCATGTTACAGAGATCTGCACATATTCTTTTATTTCACACAATGATGAAGCTTTGATGATCTTTTCTCTCATCTTCTACCTTTATTCTTCCTGTTTTCCACTTCTTCTGCGCTGACAGTCGTGGAATACTGCTTTGTTCTTGTTCTTTTATATTACTGCAATTTTGTTATTTTTATATGGACTACCACCTACATTCAACACTCAAGTCTCATCTATTTTGTTTGCTGTTAAAGTCAATATTACACACTTCCAACTGAACTTCCACTTCAGTGAAGGACACATTCTTCCTTTTCTAAATGTGTGGAATAATAATAAATGTGGGAGGAGATGTGTGAGATTTAAGAACATTTGTGGTATTGATTTTCTTGGAATTTCCTCCTGGGTACAAAAGGAGTTTATGAGTGATTCAGATCTATTGTACAAGATGAATAGATCATCTCTGCCTTTCTTCACAGGTATGAAACACTTCTTTGACTCACAATTACAAAAACATTTTTAAAGTTTAAAGTTTAAAAAAAATGTAACTAAAACAAACTTAATGAAAAATGTATATTCTATTCACGATATTACCTTTTCTTTTTATTTTATTTTTAGGTTTCATGATGTTTCATTGCCATATTTTGGTAACAACTTCTACATTTCAGTAGTTGCAGTTAACTTGATTCTGACATCTGCCTCTGTGTCCAGCTGACAGTGTAACATCTGTAACATCACCTGTAGAATATAAGACTCTGCTCTTATCTCTGAGACTGTCACATGACCATCCGCTTCAAATCAGAGCATGCACTTTGCTTCACAAATGTTTTTAGCACCTAACTTCATTCTCTCTTTATTTCTGTCACAGTGCAGAGCATATTTTCTAATTACATTTATTGTGTCTGTCTGCTGACTTCTTAAAGCAGGGATCTGTTCCATATAGCCTGTTGAACACCTGACTTGAATGAACCTAACAAATGAGATCAGGCTAAAGCAGTTCCATAAAGACCGATCCACGTTCACGCAATCAGAGTAATTCAAGACAGGCTCAAGTATTCAGACTTATTTTGTGTGTGCACATCATTCATGAGCAGCCCATGACATTAAACACAGATCAAACAGATTCACAATTACTTTATCCACCACAAAAGAGCCACAGAGCAGCAGCAGTACATACAGACATATGAAGAATTTAAATATATGATCACAAAAAAAGGTAATACAGCAGCAATAAATCAAATCCAAGTGAAAGGCTGGCAGGAAATAGGTGATGCTGATGGATTGAATGGATCTGGTCTGTCTCTGAAGGTGTGCTCTTGTTGCAGTGCTCTGTGTACTATACTGTAGCAGCTCTGTCATGTACAAGCTCCTCAATCAAGGGACACGCCTTGACTAACAGAGAAACAGTGCATGGGTTGAGATCGTTCATTAGGCTGGACCTTAATTAGTTAAGAGAAAAAGAGAAAGGCCAAGACATGCATCCACTAAACACGTCTTAGTTTACTGTTTAGACATTATTTTAAATGTACTAATCAATAACCAATACTTTTTAAAACAGTGTTTCCTACCAGGAAAACAGCAGTTAAAGGCATATGGATTTAAATATATACATATATATATATATATGTATGTGTGTGTATATATGTAATAATGATATAATAATGTTACAGTCTATCTGGGACTGTACAGTCTATCTTAGTGGTCTGAGGGTTTTAGACGCTGACTTTGTAATTTTGGTACCTCCTCCAGTTTGAGTCTGACTGAGGACATTTTTTGCATGCCATTCCTCATCTTCGTCTCTCCTCATTTCCTGTTGTCTATCTAATAAAAAAGTATAAAAATGCCTCCAGAAATACTCTAAAAATGATATTATCTGTACACAAATAAAATCATGGAGAGGATGAGTCTATTTGTTATATTGTCATATTAACATAAGCTGTTTTCATCAGGTCTGGACATTCTATGGAGTTGTCCTTTAACACATGTAGCACACAGAGCAGGAGGTTGAATCAGGCACATTCTCATTTACTGGAAATATTCTGTTATAAGGGGTGCAGAAGGCAGGATGTGATGCAAAAAGTACACCATGGTTGTAATTCTGTCATTTTAAGCTTTTATACAAAATACAAAGGCTTTTATTTTCCGAGGAATCACAGGAAGTCCTCTCTGTTAGCCTGGCCTGCTGCATTTATCCAACTCCAGTCACATGTGTTAAACAGCAGCTATGGATGAGAGAGGAGTAGACTGCTGGAAGTCATACACGTCATATTTAAGTTTATGTTCTGCTTGTTCAACAGTAGCTTGATAAATTGCTCGTATCATCATTTAGTTGTGCTTATGGGAACGAGCAGTTGAAGCTGACTCGGACATTATACAGACTTTGCTTCAGGGAGCTGACAGGATAAAGTCTGAAAATATATATATTATATTATATTTGCTTCCTTTGCTTTAACAGGAGGTACATTTATATTCCAACAAAACATCTCAGATCTAAACTGAGACATAAAGACAGGAAAGAAACTAGACCGAGAACATTATTACATCCATTCAGTTCTCAATCACTGAGGTCAACCATTTCAAACTCTCTATGTCTCTTTTCAACTTTTTCAACTTTTTTTTCTTTACTTGATAATGATGAGGTTCCTGTTCGCTCACGGGGGCAGAGGGACCTTGAGTTTAAAAAAAGACAAGAACACTAACAAAAACTAGATAAATGTGCTCTGTCTTCGTACTGGTGCGTTCCTCCTACGAGCCATGCTTCTGCCACACACGGCTGATTTCACAGTTTGACACATGACACAACCTTTCATGGTGATACAATGCAACAATGTGAGGGGATCTGTGTGTGCTGCTGCTGTTTCTGCTGGAAGTGATGTTTTTTAGAGGGTGTGTTATATGTTATATATATATATATATATATATATATATATATATATATATATGCATGTTATTTGAAAAATACCACAAATCCAATGGTAGTGGAGAATGGGGTTCTTGCCAATGTTGTTCTCTAAAAAGAAAGAAAGTGACAACCAACCCTGTTTTCCCCTGAAGAAATCCTCATAGATAGATATCTGATATATTAAGTCAAGCTAACCTCTGATGCAGCTGGTATTTACTTTGTTACAAATGTTGCAGGAACTTAACTTGAACTATTCTCTTCTGCCCAGATGTACAGTAACACACTTTCTCATTAAAGTGAATGGACAGGTCCAAACTACTGACTGGTACTGTACATACACTAAATGTTTCTTGCCTTCATTTCTTTGTTGCTCTCTTTTTCATCTTCTAATTCTTCTACTACACAGTATCAGTCCATCTGTAATGTGTGTATGAAGCATGTTCGTTGCTTTTGGCCATGAACTGATTGTGGTCTAAGATTAGATTCCATTGCTACCAGCAGCTGTTAAACAGCAGCCTGAAGACATCTTAGCTCCAGATAGAGTGGAGCTGTTGTGATTTTAACCCACTTAACTGGCTGACACACATAAAGTGCTTCCTATCAGAATAACCCAACATGATCTCCTTTCATGACTTAAAGCTGTATTATCAGCTGAAAGATGACTTACAGTACAATGACAATCAGTTAGATCACTTGTGTAAGGCCACAGATAAGAAAGGTCTTTTGTACCTTGTGCACACATTTCCACAACACGACTGAATGAAGCACAGTTACAAAGATTTCATACTGTCATAATGTGAAGCCTTAAAAATGAAGGCAATACATTTACTGATTGCTACAAACATTCATGTTTCTTTTAGGCTGAATTAACTTTAGTGTAACTAGTTACCTCTAGTTAGGGTTTGAAAATGTAATGTGTCCTATTATCTGTCAGTATTGTTTATAATAAATAAAAGATGGTAATGAAGTGGACAAAGGTGAAGTGAGACACTGAAGGAGACAGATGCTTGCTCCCCCTCACTTTACCACAGTAATCACAGCAAGCATGAATATTTATGTCCAGAAGGACTGAGGTGGGTAATTAGCAGAGCTAAGCATGGCTGGGTTTGGCTGTTGCTTCTGTTTGTGTGTTTACCAGTGTTTGTGTGTGTAAGACTGGAGCGCTGAAAAAGCTCAAAATCACACAATTTGGAATTTTAATCTTATCTGTGACAATAGGAAACAATTTAAACTCATGAATATTTATGATATCGATGTGTTTTTCAGTTCACAAATTCAAAAATGTGCAGATCTTATTAGCTGAGGGTCTTGGCACTCACTCTGCACATGTTGTATCGATGTTAGCTGGGAATGTGACAATTATGGTCAATAACAGCTGTGACTAATATTTTTTTTAAACTGAAATTTTCCTGGTATTAGTCTAAAACTGTTCCTGAAGCTGTTTAAAAGTCACTAGGAAAATGGACATAAGCTTGGGAGGAAATCAACATCCACTGGTACAAAGTCAAGCTGAAGTTGAAGCTGATCCATGACCAACAATGTAACGTACATGATGTTGAAGCAGTGAATATTCTCTTTGTTAGTCATGTAAAAGTAGAAGCACTTTGGAACTTTTGAAAACAGAATATACAGTTTCATTTTGAAAGGTTCGGCAACTTTTAATCAAACGTTTATATCAAATAATACTCAAACAGAAGGAAACAGTGCATTTCTGGGGACTATTTTCAGTGGTGGATGAATCTACATTTGGTGTCTAGTGAGTATTTCTGGCAGCAGGACGGTGTGTGTGGGATTGGATCCAAAGAAATTACAGTGTGTGTGTTCATATTAATGCAACAGTGTGGCTCCCTGATGTGTTTAACATTGGAGCTCTACAGCACAGAGAAATAAAATCTATCAGGCTGAGAATACACACACACACACACACACACACACACACAAGGCTTGTTTGTTGGTCTGAACATGACATTTGTTGACAATAAGACAAATACAGAATACTGACAGCCTTTAGTGTCCATCACATGAAATGTAATAACATGTAATGTATGAACTTTTTGTTACACAATTAGTCAATCGTCCACCTCAGAGTCAAATCTGTCCTCAGTTTTTCTTAACAAGAAATAATAGAGAAAAATAGACAAAAATGTCACTATGAAAACCTTCAGTGGAGTCTCATTATGCACTGTATTCTGTTTTAGACACTTCAGATGAATCATTTTAGTCAAGGACGGAGTCATACAGAGGCAGGATATTGCCTATTTGCAGCTAATATCTTGCCTGTCTTATCAGCTTTGGCCTACATGATTTCCTTTCACTATAAACAGTGTGTGACCGTGTACACAAATTATATTCACACACACTCAGCGTGATAGAGAGTGATGTTTAACACGACAGCAGCAGCATAACACACAAATGGATATTCCAAAACTGACTAAACGACTGGACCAAATATGTGTGTGTGTGTGTGTGTGTGTGTTTACCTGCAGTGGGGTGGGCTGCTGGTCCACTGGGGCGATGAGGACCACCAGCTCGTGGTCGATGCTCAGGTAGCCGAAGACGTCGCACTGCGGCACGGACACGTGAAGGCGTAGGATCTGCAGGACGCCATGGACCGTCACCGGCTGGTTCTTATTCAGCTGGACACATGAACGAGGGACAGGACAACATTAAAGTCCGTGTAAAGTAAGAATACATTTTTCTGTTTTCTGTTTTCTGAGTTTGACATACCACAGAAAAGTGTGTTATTAACCACCCTGCCAAATTTGAATGATTAAAAAAATCGCCAAATATATGAAATTAGGCTTCAAAGTTGTGTAAAAATCAGCCTCTTTCTCTGCTCCCAAACGCTGTGGGCGTGCCCGTCGAGTTCGCTGAAGCCCCGCCCCCTACCAAGTGTCACCTGTCAATCAAAGTCACCAACTCTACCAGAAACATGGACGCTGGGTCTGAGAGCTTTCTGCTGCTAACTCAGCTGCTAGCTTAGTTGCTATCTCTGCAGCTAGCTCGGCGGCTAACTCAGCTAACTGTAGACTGTAGTAGTAGTAGTGTGCGCTGAATGTATTTATACCTCTACAGCAGCAGGGGTGGGTTTATGCTAATCAGACCCGCCCACTAAATCCTGAACACAGAAATCTTGAAACACAGTTTGTGAAGCCTAGCTCCACAATTCAAATCTAAATGGTTGAAACACTTTTTACACCTTTTTTAGAAATACATTTATGACCTATTTAATGTGTTTAGAAGAAAATGCTTGAATTCACTTTACACTGTCTTTAAACCAATGAATGAACCTGTGAATGAATTTGTGTCCGACTCTAAAAGCAAAATGCTGAAGAAGTAACACTCTGTATGTTTGGTGCATTATTTTCTGAATATTGAACACAGCTCCAGAATAAATGAAAACACAGATAAGTTATTAGTTACTATTCAATGTCTCAATGTTGAATGTGAGTTTAACCGAATCCTGTATTGCTACAGATGAATGTTGGTAATGAGTAAAACAAACAGACTGTGGCTAAGCCTTAGCTTTTCACTTGAACTCTTATTGTGGTGTATCTTAGCAGTTTCAGGTCAAATCAGCTCTGCTTGTGTTTGGTATTAGCAGGCTTAACACCGCTGAGTCTTTACTATGACGTGCTTGTGCTGGAAATTACAGCCAAGTTGACTAACAGCCAAAAAGAGGTTTTTGTTGTATAATTAAGCCGATCAGAACGAGATGCCGATGGGACTTATTAGCCACTAAGATGTCAGCGTTTAGGCGTCACCGGGCTGCGAGCCTCACTGCTGATTCAAACAGGCTGGGCACACATCCAGGGACGCTCAGTGGAGACATGTGAGGGGAGAGCTTTGGCCAAAGGTGGAGATAACTCATACTGATTTGAGTGCAACAAATCACTTGTCTTGACATTCCTACAGAATGCCTTATCACTGGATTTTGGCATGTCTGTTTTATTTTTATTTTTTTTATATTTCATTTGAAGTACAACTGCTCATGTTTAAATGTAAAATGTAATCAAATGAGCAGCATTCATTTTTGGTGTAAAATAGTGTCACAGTGATCTACACATGTAGGCTGGTCAAAAAGAACAAAGTGGGTGCTCTTGGTTCAGGTTATCTTTTCACATTGCACTACTTAAAGGACAGGTTCACAGTTTGTCAGTCTGTCTTAAAACAATACTCATGTGCCCATATTAACATTGAAATAGTTTTTTCTTACCATGCTATCACATACTATTGGCTATGGAAGTGATGGAGGACTAATTTAAAAGTTTGATGTGAAGCTAATATGAAGCTTCAGTGTTCAAATGAGTCAAATCTTCATCTTCTATGTTTCAACGTTACAGTGTTTTTAGTAGCAAAGTCTTTTTGTTACTATACTTCCACCACAGAGAAACAGGAAACACTAAGAGGGAATTTGATGGTAAAAAAGACAGATACTACAAAACGTACTACTACTACTGTAACAACAACTCCTATTATTACTACTGTTACTACCACTACAAAAGTACTACTACTACTGTAACTACTACTACTACTATTACTACTGTTACTACTACTATTACAAAAAGTTCTACTACTACATTGACTTTAGCAGCTAGTAAAAGTGTCAGATATCACTTGATGTGATTAACTCAGACTGAAGCTGAATAGAAGCTTCACACATGTGGACACACTGTGGATTTTATCCTCCATCACTTCCATTGAAAGCACATTTGAAGGAGATCTTTTAATAGTCAGTATGAACAGACAGAGAACAGAAAGGTTTTATTAAACTAATGATATCAGCTTTTTTGTAGAAGTGGATAAATAATTGGACAGTTGAAATGCTACCATAAATAACACAAATCCCCTAAACTCAACACCACACCAAACAAGATAAAACACATTCTAACACCTGAAACTGAACTACAAAAACATTTTAGCTCCTGAAATCACAATGTTTGGAAGCTCAGGACAATCTCAACAAACAGGCACTATGCAGTCATATATTTGATCCAGTGCATGGCTAATCTGCCAGCTAGTGGTACAATAAAACAAGGGAGAACGCCTTTATTTGAAGAGTGTCATCATCATAGCATTTTGGAAAACACTGTGCATCACTGAATATATCTATTCAAGCAGCTGCCTGCAGCTCAATAAGGTGTTGTTTTAAAAATCTGTGCTCTTTCTGCAACATTGTTTTTCTCTGTCCTTCTTCAGTGTGTGGAATATGCCCAACTCAGTGAGGACACCCACTGTCCACAGGTCACACTAAGCACATGACTCCACTACACTACACTTGCTTTAGATGTTGTTTATGTATGTTTATATAAGGAGACAGAGACAAAAAACATGAAGGTCAACAGTCTCTCTCTCCAGGGTTTGAAGCACATGGTGAAGTACTGTTTGCTTTCAGTGAGTAAATAAGCCAAGTAGTAATATTAAGCTTTAACAGAGTTTATACATTATAGTAACTAACTGCACTGTTATATTTGGAGTAGGAGTGCAGTGTGTTTACAGTCAGCTACATAACCAGGCTAACTGATCACTACTAGTGAGAGAAGGCTCTGAGACAGTGTCCATCCACAGAGCCAAGGAGTCATCATAGAGGCTTGGCATTCACTCTCAACTAACCTCCAAAGCTTCCTGGAATGATATTTCATAAGAGACTTTGTCCTGGATCCAAGGAGTGGTGGTGGTGGTGGTGGTGGTGGGGGGTGTTTGGTGCTGTGACAATTTACTGTATTTTTATTACTATTCATTTTTGTTATTTCACTCTCTTTCAACTTGATTTATTATTTATTTTTCCTTATAGTGAAATATTAATGTGATATTTGTACATTTACTATAGAATACATATGTTTTGTTAATTTATATAATTTTCAATAAAGTAAAAAATACTATTAGTGATAGAAAACGCTGCTTCCTGACTTACTTCTTACTTCTTTTTTGGAGTGTGTGTGTGTGTGTGTGCATGTGTGTGTGCATGTGTGTGTGTGTGTGTGTGTGTGTGCGTGTGTGTGTCGGAGCAGCTGGACAGTGCAGAGACAGACAGACAGAGCAGAGCTTTTCCTCACAGGAAGTGTCTGAATTTTCCAAACAGTCAAAAGATGTTTAGCAGTGGAAACTGAATTATTTAGACTTCTACAGGCTACTTTGTTTTAGTTTCAGTTTAAGTCCAACTTTGGATGCAACTATTCTAAATAATGGAGCACATTGCTCTGTGTAACATTTCCTCTATGCTCTGCCGTGCTGCAGTCTATTGTTATGCACATGTGTATTTGTAAAAAGCTGATTAGAAAGCTGCTCCTGCATAAACAATGCAGAGATTTCAGCATTCTCCAGGAGGCATCTACCTGGGGAAACCTGCTTTCTCTAATTCTCTACTCTGACTATGGAAACAAGGTTATTTGTCACTGCCTGCTGTAATCATGGTGGGGGATTGTAGTAACCTTACTGCTGCTAGATTCCTCTTGGAGAGAACAGATGTGTTTATATGCACCTAAGCAATCAGGATGTTGTCAGCTTTCTTTATTAAGATGATTTCTCAACTGTCATGTAAATGAGAAAAGTGGTTGCTGTCATTTGGGCAGAGGATTAAAGAAACTTGATTTTAAGAAGATTTGTCCTGGATAACACTGATTTCTCTGCCATGTGTATATCTAACTGGGTTCATAATCAGCTTTTTAAAGTATGCATGTGCATGACAGAATACTGCAGAGCAGAGGGAAGAAGGTAGAGAACATTACACAGAGCACTGCTTATATAAAAAAAATTACAACCAGTCTGGCTAAAACTAAAACTTAAACAGTGTCGCTTATACAAGCTTTCTCTGAGTAACCTTGTTACTCAACTGCATGTAAACACTGTGTTTATTCAGTCTGTTAG
Source organism: Scomber japonicus (assembly GCF_027409825.1). NCBI lineage: Eukaryota > Metazoa > Chordata > Actinopteri > Scombriformes > Scombridae > Scomber > Scomber japonicus. The sequence goes on from NC_070598.1 coordinate 24,137,146, forward strand.
TGGCTGCAGTTGGAGACTCTTTGGATGTATATCTCCACCCAGTGGCCAACACCTGTCATTACAGGAAACAGCAGCAACCATTGTAATAGATTAAAACCTGTCTAAGAAACACCTTTTAACAGGTTTTAACTTATCACAATGGTTGCTGATATTTTCTTGCCCCTTTACACAATTGTCAGTTGTATGTTTTTTATGTTGTGTGTTGTTGGTGTATATTTTTAATGTCGTCATGATATGGTGAGTATTTGTATTTTTAATGTACTGGAGGACAAATTTCCACTTAGGTGGACCATAAAAAGTTTTGCTTTGGAAATGTAAAGTGCTTTATGAAGAAATACGACAGTACTTTAGATATGCTACGATCATGAATGATTTATGAACTTTGACAGTGAATAAGTGGCTGTCAGACATAGTCAGTCATATAAATGATGAAGAAGAACTATGATGTCATCCATACCTTGGAGAAAGTGTTCATCTGCTCTTTGTTCCAGAGGATCTGCAGCATGCTTGCACATATTGGACAGCAGGCTCCTGAAACATGCCAGAGGTCAGAGGTCATCACACTACAATGCTGTGTACATGTCATATACACACTGGGTACAACTCAGCCAGTGTACCTGTTCCCTCTCTATCTAAGGTATGGGCTGACTCACCGGGTGGGGTGACCGGCTGGCAGCCAGGAGTGGACAGACGTGGACAGGGGATCAGACTGCATGCAGAGTCAGGGGCCACGTCAGACACGGCCCCTACAGCCTGACAGGGGCCCTTGTAGTCCACAGCCACGCGGTCAGAGAAGGCGTCACACACAGTGCTGTAGGTCTCACCGTTGTGGCCACACACTTGCTGTGGCTTCCCACAGGTATCCTGAGAACAGAACACACATTGAAGTGCACATTTACATCATTTTACACTTACATCACTATGACATCATCAGGGTGATCTCAAGCATTGAGGACTACAAGTTTTGAACAGGAAGCTTCTATTAAACACTGGGCAGTGTAGGCATTTTCAGTCTACTAGCAGTATGCTTGATCTACTAAAGAACTAAAAGTCAGGACAGCTCTGCCTCTGCTGCTTCATTTTGACCATACTTTATTATAATGTGCCTATCGGGATCCCCAAACTTCATGAAAGTCCAATATAAAGATCTCTGGAGTATCTTTTAATATCATGGTTATTAAGTTATATTGAGTTATATTATTAGTAGCTTGAATCCAGACCCCAAAAAGGAATGAAGCTGTTGATTTAGAACAGGCTACTTTAGCTGTCCTGCCCTCATACTGTGTTGACTCTGAACACAGCTAATTGAAAAGACTATTAGTTAATACTCTGCTGGTTTATCATTATAATTCTATATCACTGTCACACTTAGAATGGACAGTTGAACAGAACAAGAACAAAACTGACGCAGCAGAATTAGAGATGTTGTCTGTTTTTTCCCCCTTTCATTCTTCTTTCTTTTTAAAACCCAGCGCCTACATCACTCACATTGTAACTTGACTGCTATCAGTTTGGTAGGGAGATTCAGGTGTGTAATGCTAGTAGTGGCAGAGACCCTCCAGCACAGATGAGGAGCTGCAGCTGTCTGCTAATCTCACTTCTTTCTAACTCCACATCCCCAGATTTCTATCATTTCCAAATGTGTAGTTTTCAGCCCCGATGGACACTGACTTATGTGACATCAATTGAATATTTCTACTTTTTACATGCACACATACTGGCTTCTGCCCTTAGTGTTGAATTTAACAGCTGTCAGGGTTTTTCACACCAATTTGTGTTTCTGAAAAATGAAGAGAGCAGTGTGTGCTCCTCTGCCTGTAACCTACCTGGCAGTGACCCATGTAGGCCAGGGTTTTCCCAGCCTGCCGCAGCTGGCACAGACTGGGATGGACCATGCCGTCAGTATCACAGGCCGGCTCCACGCTGTTCTTATCGCAGGATAACTGCCGGCCAACACACTCGTACTGCAGGCAGTCCGATGAGTCACTCAGACAAACACTGTACTTTGGGATGCATCTAGAATCACAAACACACAAAATGTCTGAAATCATTCATCTGTGTTGCATTTTCCATGAGAGGAAATTTAGTGAGAGAAGGCAACAGATTTTACAGCGAGAGAAGCTTCAGACTACATAAATGCACACATGGAAAAACATGTCCTCACTGAAGGAATATATTTTTGTAAAACTGCCACAAAAGAACAATCTTCTTTCCTCCAAACACAAAGAAACCCTGCTATATCACCATAGCAACCACCAATTTTCCAAGGCTGTCCCCCAATCTGGCTGGTATTCCATGAAGTGGTTTTTATTGAAAACTAGTTTGTTCACCCTGAGATGAGGGGCACTCTGGCTTTTCAGTTCCACAAAGAGAGCTAACTTAAACGAGTTACTTAAAAGAGTGAAGATAGAGCTAGATACTCTCATTTCCTCATTCATTCAGTCCAAATCAAAGCGCGTATCGAAGACCATTCATTCGTGGAGGTTTACTGTCTGTCAGAATCAAAATCCTGGTTGGATATTAATTTTGTTACTCGAGGACGTTCTAGAGTTACTGCTTTTATGTGCTAGCAGTCAGTTCTTCCTCTCCCATTCAATTACTACACAGCGTGAGTTCACATTTGGCCTCAGAATAACACCTCTGCATGTTCTTTTTACGAGTGGAAGTTCTTCAGTTCAGCTATTTATTGCACATGAGTAATCTCAATTGACATATAAAAAATCAGTAAGCTTTGACAAATATGATCAGTAAATAATTCTCTCTATCACTAATGATGTGATTGGTTGCAGTGACGGAACAGCATTCTTATACTGTTGTATTAGAGTGTTAATATTTCTCACTGAATGCTGTTGAGCCGATTTACAAATGGATGTCAAACATTTCAAATCTTCTATATTTTAATCTTGACGGCTTTCCAAGCGCAAATCACCAAACACATTATTAATGGATCAGACTGTGAGCTTACAGTCATGTCTCTCTGTGTGTGTCTTTGATCTAAATATGTTTTCAATTTTTAATATATATATTTTTCATCTTCAGCTTTTGCCTCCTGTGTTTTGGCCCTGTCAGATTAAAGTGTTATTAATCTGTTTAAATTGTAATGTGGCTGCAGACTGATACACAGTCAGATTCCACTTTGTCATCATTAAGGAAATGTAAGTCTGGTAAATGATATAATAAATGATAAATGATAAATGATAGAATAATGGACAAAACTGAATAAAACTTTAATTTCCTAACGCTAACCCTCTTTTTAGTTTAAAGATAAATTTGCAATTAATATCTCTATGTCCAATGGGTTCAAATGGAAGCTATGCTGTTTTCATCAGTAGAGCACATGCTTAACTCGAGGTGAACATACTCAGAGTTGTTTGAACAAACTCTGATCAGCTGTTCTGAAACCAAAAACTTGTTTCCCACCAACTCAGAGTTCAGGGAGAGACTCAAGAGTTTGTTGAACCCGCTCTTTCTGGAATACCCACCAGGTGTTCAGCAAACATGACTTGGCTTCCTCTATTTTACTGCATTGTTTACCCTTTAGAACAAAGGAAAATGCTTCAGAGCAGCATATGCATGTGTGCGCACATACCTCGGCTCATTACTGTGTGTGTGTTCGGTCTTTGATCACAGCGCCAGGAAAAGAGGTTTATGAAAGTTTATGTTGTAGGATAACAGACGTCATCATGGCGTGTGAGTGAAGGCGGTAAATCTGTCTTACTGTGTGTGATAAATGTCTTCCAGACCACATCACACAGTGGAAAAATTAAAGTCTTACACAAATGTGTCGAAATTGAGGACAAACATGCTCACACACAGCTTTTTAGGTTTACATTCAACACTGTATGGACATTGTAGTTTAAACATTTAACTGACACTTGTATCTGCAATGAGTAATGCTGACATAAATACATAAAGACAGACTGCTGATAAAATACTGGACAGTGCACCATTTCTACTGAGCTACAGAAGTCATGCCATACTCACTATTTGGCTTCTCTTTTGAACAGAAATGTTGTTTTCATTCACTGATTAATTGCAATCCACTCTGCCATTCCATTGACTGGTGTTAAACCACTGTCATTGAAACTCAACACTTCCTGTACATGCTTCACATTAAAGACTTTGTTTGTATGTCCAAAGACAATAATGCATTCAACAGCATTGTCTGGTTCCAATGACACACACACTGCATTCTGGTGACAAACACACAAACACATCTTTGTTTACAGGATTCTTCTAATAGATAACCAGGAGTGTGAAGGATAATGCCCTTTGAGCTGCATGAGCTTGACTGTTGAGTTTCTTGAGGGCCGTTTCCACTGCAGGAACTTTGGGGTCATTTTACTGTTGGTGTGTGTTTCCATAGCAGGACAATGTCCCGGAACGTTTTTACGGGGGCAAAACGAGTCCCTGCCTTGGGGTATGTACTCTGTATGGCCCTGGAAAATTGACTAGGTGCTGATTGGGTATACTCAAAGCGGGATGTGACGTCAACAGGAAGCGCCAAGATAAGCACCATTTTTAAAACCCAGCAGAAGAAGAGTAGTGGTAGAAGACGGAAATTCCTTAATGGAAACGGGAGTATTAACAGTAGCTTAAATGGATCTTAAAAAAAAGAGCAAGGTAGAGTTGAGTGGTAGCAAAGTAGAGACGTAGCATTGAGTATAGAACAGTATTTGTCTGAAAAGGTGAACATGAAAGGAGTGTTTGCATCAAGAGCAAACAAGGAGATGTTTTACAAATTAAAATATAATGAGAAACATGTACAGTTATTACCAAGGAGGGGAAATTAGAAACAAAAGTGTCAAATATAGGCCTGTTTCTATTTTAAAGTCTGACTCTTTCTGCATTGAAGTAAATACAGAACAGAACAGAACATAAATTGCCAATGGTGTTTGAATATCTCTATCAATATGTTTAGTTCAGAGCTGAAAATATATTGAAATGGTTTGTTTCTTTTGATTGTTCTTCATGAGTCAGTGCTCAGAGTAAGCAGACTGTGCAGCTGGACCCACCTCTGGTTCCTCTGGCAGGGTTTGTATGCGCAGGGGTTACTTAGGCGGCACTGGCCAAAGACAAACTGGTGGTCCTTGAATCCCATACAACGAGCCACGCAGCCACTGGGGTAGGTCCGCCCGTTAGAGGCACACACTGGGACGAAACGGTCCGGACAGTTACATGGAAGACCTGGGGAAGGGCAGGGGGAGACGGGGAGGGAAATGAGGGTGGGAAGTGAGTACAGCATCACTGTGATGGAATGGGTGCAGTGGACAGGGTGTCTTGGGTATATGTTGGATGGTAATGTGACAGAAGCCAGTGTTGGAGTCCACTATTATTTCTTATTTATACAAGATAGATAATAGTTCCTCAGGTAAGGAAAAAAAAGGACTTTAACGTTTAGAGACGGTAGAAACAACTCATTAAATAGTCTTGTTTATGTACTGATGTAACATGGTCCAAACTATACAAAATGTCATTAAATAATAATAAAAAAATTCCATTTAAAACTTATTTTCAGTGGTAAAGATATATATTGTACATGTTCATTAGAGATCTCACTTTCAAGAATAATGAAATGCCTCAAGTGTCAGCCACTAACTCTCCCCGAAACATCAGTAATGAGAACTTTAGTCTGAGAGAACACATTTATTATGTTGGTAAAGCAATTTAAACATTTATTGAAGCCATTAGGAGAGTAAGTTATTTTGTGGACAATGTCTTTATACCCTTTTCTAAATAAAAAACATCCTTATTTCTCATACTATATTTACCGGTACATTTTCTAAAACTCTTAATAAATGTTTTTGTTAGAATTGCAACCTATTCAAATTTTCATGATATTTTAATTGTACGAAACAATTTAAGATACTAATGCTTTCCAAATATATACTTTTATATACAAGTGACCAATTGTAGAAGAAAATCATCCAGATCATTGTATGCCTCATTTTCAATCTTATTTACAGTATCACTCCTAACCATTCAACTAACCTTCATCTCCTTAACAGTACACCAGCAGAGGTGAATAGTAGAGATCCTGACCAATGGAACTATTGTTTTTCCAGAGTATAATAACATATACTGTATATTTAACAGTGTGAATATTATTCAGAAGTCTTGTAGAAATCATTAAATTCAGATGGCTTAAAAACATATCTGGCTGTCTGTTTTTTCTTTTCTTGTTGCTGCCCTCCGGTGTGTTCAAATTGTCACAACATAACAAACAAAAACAGGTTAAAGTGAATAAGGTTTAAGAATGAACAGGGTACATGGTGGTTTGGCACATAATGTTCTACATTAAAGACAGAGAAACACACACGAGCGTTGGTTGCCATGTGGTAAACAGACTCACCAGTAAAGTGTCGGCGGTCCTTATCGGAGCTGTCAAAGCTGAGACATTCTCTGGTGGAGCAGATAGTGTCACCAGCGAAGCAGGAACAGGTGTGGCAGTCGATCCTGAAAGATGTCCCGTGGCCTAGTGGTAACATACAACAAGACACACATCAGGACAATTAAAGAACACATGGAACATGCAACTGTATGTTTATGGTGTCATTATAAACAGAGTAATGGCAATAAATGTCCTAACTCTGTCAGCTTTTAGTGACTTAGAGAACTTTAACTGTTTGTTCAGTAATTGCAGAGACAGCTGTGGAATGTAACTAAGTACTGAAGTACCATACCTCAGTTCAATTCTGAAGCAATGCTACTTTACTTCACTATTTACATTTTCACTACATTTATTAGACAGCCATCCATTGTTACAAGACTAAACTACCCACTGCTATATTATTATAAAATATTGCTACAGAAAATGTTACTGATAATACTTCTACACTTTTAGATTGTGGCATTTCTACTTTTACTTAAAGCTGTGCTTATCCATATTTTTATATTAGTAATGAGTCAAATGAGTGATGAACCCACAGATAATGATCACCAACACTGCAGTTCTCCTCAGTGCTACAGCGCTTTTTTTTAAAAGTCTTTCAGCACATTGTTTTGGTTTTAGAGCCTACACATGTAATTACTGTACCATTGTCTCCAGCTGGTCAAGAGAGAGAGAGAATGAATAATACTGGATTTTAATCAGATGGACACAACTCTGAATGAATGTGAATGGATGTGTAAGTAGATAACTGAATGCTAAAAGTGGCAAAAAAACGCCTCAATAAATGTTGAATTAAGAAAAGAATCTGAGTTTGGCCTCCACCACAAGATAAAATCAATAAAAGAGAGCTAACTGATTGAAATAATTTATGAAGTAGTCTGAAGTAGTCTTTTTAAATCTTTCTATGTTATGTCTATGTATGCCAGCTAGGAAATCATGAGTTTTCTCAGAATATGAAACACTTGGCCCATTGTAGGTTTTAATGAAAAATACTAAAGCTTTGAAGTGTCTAATGTCTGAGTCTAAGGTAACATAAGTGATGAGCTGACCATCATTAATGTGGGACCAGTGTTGTTTGATGGTGTGCAGCTGTAGAGCAGTGATGGAGTGTTAAGGCAGAGAGGAGTGAGCCATCTAATCCTGAGTGATAGGGCTGGATATTAGTATCAATATGATATTTCCTTCTACTAGTATGTGATTTATTTCATATTTGTGTCAGAAATGATTATTCATGTTCTTGTTCCGACATGGGAGCAGTGATGTATTAGTGCCATTACAGCACTACTGGCTCTACCTCTTATCTATCATATTAAAAATCCACCCATTTAAAATTCTTTAGAAGCCTTGAGAATATTTGCACTCAGAGAAAGTCAACGTTTCTGCCATTTCCTGTCCAAGTAATAGCTCCATCACAGAAAGTTAACTTTCAAAAAACTTCTCCAATATTATAGGAATAAATTGGTTGAATTAACAGTAACAAGACAATAAGTGATTAAGAGGAAAGCAGTTAAATGCATTAGGCCAATGGAATGTAAATCAGGGTGCTTACCCTCGCATAGTCAACATTAAAAGCGGTTAAATATTTAAAATAAATGAGATTGTATATTATAATGCAGTCTTGCCAGAAGAGTTGCTGCTGCACATTAAGGAGCTTTTGTCATGCTAAGTAGGCAAGCAAGGCCCCATTTAGACACAATATTATTGTTACACTCACATTTCTCACAGTTTAACAGTTTCAGTTTGATTTACTCACCACAATCTCTATAAATAATGTCCTCTGACTGTGCAGTAGCATCAGTCCAGAATAGAAAAGCCATGAGCTGATAAAAATGCATCTCCACTCATGTACATCAACATCAGCCCACAGAAATAATGAGTACCAACAAGCATTTAATGGGTCTCTTTCCCTTGGGTTTGACCTCCCAAGCTACATACAGATTGTCTTTACTCTTCAGCCAAACACTCTGAACACAAACCATATTAAAAGACGACAGCAATTAAAATAGAATGGAATATCTTCAGCAATAGAGTGTGTTATACAGACAGTTTCTTTCCTCCAGATCTGAGAGAGACTGAGGGTTCCACTGTCCATAGAGGCACAGCGGTGCTATCTCTGTAGACCTATTTATATACTGTTATGATGTTGGATATCATGTTAAACATGGTAAAAACTTGAGGCAAACATATGTAGAAACATTCCCTGCAAGTCAAAAGCCAGGGCTTCAACCTGCCCTGAATGTGACAGTTTTATCAATTTTGACTATGAGCTGATGTCTGTCGTACATGCCCATAAATGGCTGTCCATTCAGTAGCCTTGGTTGCTAAATTATTTTTTTTGTTGATTTTTCACATGGTAGTGTTGTCCACACGACTTCCAGCAGAGCTCAATGGGATCAGGCCTAACAAGTTAAAACGGCCTGTTTTAGGCAAAGGCCTGTAAATATGCATAATATGTAAATAGTCAGGCAATGTGACTTGTTATTTCCAAAGTTTCCATCCAAATTTGTGAAATGTTAACCAAACATCACGTTTTTGTCCATTACTCTTTCATGAATATTAGGCTTTTAGCTCATCCAGACAAATAGTTGGTGAACACCAATCAAACCAATGTGGAAAATTTGATGAAAATTTCTGTTTATTTCATGTATTTATTTGAGGAACGTTACAGTCTTGTCATCGGCCCAGATCTTTTCATCTGCTGGCAATTTTCATGTCTACAATGGAAACTTGAGTGATAAGTCATGATTTATTTGCAAAGTCTGTTTCCATTGACCTTTGTTGCATTTCTTTTTATCCATAATATTCTGCTATTTTGCTTTTTTTCCCCCCGTTTTTTTTAATGCACAAATTGTAAATGTGTATAAAAACACAATAATTTTGAGATACCCAAGCAGCACATGTGCTGGACAGATGGATGAACTGTTGTTTGTCAAGAAATACTTCCAGCACTAAAAACCACAAATTGTTGGTTTTACATTTCTAGTTTTGTGTGCGTGGGTTTGTGTGTGCATTCAAAAAACAGGATACAACATGTTAAATAGTGAACTTTGGATTTTGATTAATCTATGTTTGAACTTGAAGGGAGAGTCCATGTGACAGCTTGTAAAGACAGCAGGCAGACAGGAGGGAAAGACAATGGCAGGCACTGTCACCTGCTAGTGAATAGGTGTCACCCTTTAACAGCTACAAAAAGTCCAAAAAGGAAAATACCCCCTGAGCCAACAAGAGCGAGGGCGGAAAATGGCTCATTGGCTGACAGAGCAGTAACAGACACTGGAACGGAAATGAAAATAAATCAAGTAATTGGCACAAAAACAACAGCTGCTGGACACGAGCTGGAGCTGTAGCTGATCCAAGGTAACATCGCTCCGTGGCCTAACAATACACCAAGGCTGGATGAAATGCCTTAAGCTGATGAGACTGGGACCTCACATTGACCAGTATCTCCTGAGAGAGGGGTTAAGAGTTGAGTGCAGCAGGATATAGCCCACAGTCCGCCTAGCATCAGAGTCCCAGTTGTAGAAGACACAACATCTGATAACCAGAAACCCATCCAGCCACAACATCTGATGGAGAAGAATATCTAAATTTACAGGCCACATGTGAAGTGGCCTAAGTCCTGCAGCAAAAAAAGGGTGGGAAACGGTAAATACAGATCTGACCAAGATCCTGGAAGGACTTCAAGGAACAGCACAGAAGAAGCTAGAGAGAATAAGCAACCTGATTTATGAATATGGGGTAGAACAATTTGGAGCAAGAGACCCAAGAATAAAACGACAACAACCTCACCCAATCCAGAAGGAAACAAGAAAACTAAGCATCAAGTCAAGGAGAGAAGGGACTGCAGGAAGCAATGGATGAAAGGTTCAATAGAGAAGAGGGAGAGATTCAACAGACCTAAAAAATACCTAGCAAGACTACAGAGGATAGAAGACCCCTGAATTCAGCCTAAGAAGAGGAAGAGGGCCAGCACATTGCTCTACCTGTACATAGATCTGTTGAGATTTGTGAAAGGGCTGATCACAAAGGAAAAAAGCAGAACAGTCCAAGTGTCAAAGTGAGAAGTTGAATACCATCTGACAACAGTATACACAAACAACCACAGACCTGAATAGATGAAAATACCTACTGACATGCCACCCATTCCTTTCTGTGGAGGCTAATAAAGGTGGTGTGGAAGTAGAAAAACATCCATAAAGCATGGTGAAGAGCAGAGGAAGTATTCATCCCAAAAAAGAAAAATGCCTTGAAAACTGATCAATTAGCACACATAAGTCTCTTGAATGCTGTAGGGAAAATTTTCTTCAGCATTGTTGCACAAAGAATGGCAACCAACCTCAAAGACAACAACTTGATAGACACCTTAGTATAGAAAGTTATCTTATCAGGTTTCTCAGGATGCTTAGAAGATTCAGCCAGGATATGGTGTCAGATTCAGATTCTACAAAAGCATTGAATTCCTCGACCTGGCCAATACTTTGGGATCTAACCCTAACCCTCTACCTATGAGCCTTTACAATGGCCATGGTATTTATTGTCAGAGGATCCAAACAGGCGGTAAGAGAAGAACACAGAAAGGTTAGGTCCTCAAAGGAGTGAAACATACTTGTATGGGCCCAAATACTGGTGCCCAATACCCCTATTTTTAACAATTTCAAGTATTTCATTGATGATAATTGAACTTTGTGAAACACAAACGAACCGAAAGGAACAGAAGCTCTTAAGGATTCTGAAAAGTTGAAATACATTCAATGACGAGTGTATCCTTGCTAAAATTTTTAAGTGGAGTTCAGCTCTATACAAAACAGAGCAGTGTGTGTTCATTTCAAACCAAACATCTGCCTTCAATGAGAGCCAAACAGCGAATGCCTCCTTTGAAGGGGCCGGCAAAAACAAAGCTAGAATAGTTATAAAGCTTGGACTGTGAAGAACCTGAGTTGGTGAGGAGAAAGACGAGGGGGTGACACACTTAATGAAAGTGGAAAGGTGTGTTATCTACATTAATTTAATTAAAATTAATTAGAATGACTGAATGTTGAATGAGCTGATAACACAATATTTAGTGTTTCAGAGTTAAGGTTTCCATCCAAATGTATCACAACATTTTAATACACTTTCAGAAAATAGTCAAAAGAAAATGAAATAAATAAATGCTTGTATTCCTGCGCTGCTGTTATGTGAATATTAAGAGTTGGTTCATCAAGATAAACAGCTGGTAGCACTAATACTCCAGTCACTTGCATTAAACCATTGCAGAAGAAGAGGACACAATGAGATTGTGTTGTTAAAAGAGTGAGTCAGAACTCAAATAATCGAAAAGCATGTAGAAAATGTGATGGTAATATGATATTTGTGTTTGTTTCATGTATTCATTTGAGGAACGTTAGTGTTGCTACTCACATATCTGAGCCTCGTTTCCTTCAAGCATCTTAAGACTAAAATGATTGTAAAATTCATTTTATGAACCTTCTTTAGCTTAAGAGGTGTTTCCAAAAAGCATTATAACTGCTCTAGGAGATGATTGTAGATTAATGAGGGACTCCTACCTAAACAAGAAGGAACTCGCAGAACACCTTGCAGGAGGAACTAAAAACTGTTTCATGTAAGTCCTTATTATTTTCATTTATTTTTAAGTCTTTTTATTTTCCAAGAATGCTGATGTTCTCCTGTCCCTGCATCGTATATTCATATCTTCTGGCTAAACTGACACTTCCCTGATGGAAGGCCTATATTTTCTGTATCTTCTCTTTTCTCTCCATTTATGATATGCATGTTCAGCAGGTTTAATATAAAAATGATGACAGAATTATGTGCATATCTGTGAAATTTATAGAAACCTCAACAGCTTCATTAAGTTTTAATATGATCTCCAGAGTAACATCTGCCTCGAGCAGCAGTTAAATCAATCAAAGTTTACTTTCTTAAACCAGGAATTATAAAGACTGTATACTGTTTATTCACCTTTATTTAAATAGTTTATAATACTTTGTGAAGTGTGTATCTTTAATGTATAGCACAGCAAGGTAACAAAGTAAGTTTAAAATGCATTCATTGTCACCTTCAGCACCAGACAGCTGAAGTCAAAGTTGCCCTCCAGTCAATGTGAGCTTCACTGTGCAGAATGATGTATGAGCAGAGTTTAGCACTAAAAGACTGTTTTCATATTCATCTGCAGAAAGGGGTCCAATATGCAACTTACAGATATGTGATATGGCAACTTGAAGCTTATTTAATGTGGATCTCAAGCCACCCTACAAACTACTTTTAGGGAGTAAAATGCCACTCTGTATTGTTTTGATGACTAATTTTTTTAGTTAATATACTTACTCAGAATTAAATAAATATATAAATCACTGTACTATCTTAATGCACTCACCAGGTGTATAGTTTTCTCAGTATTGTTTATTGTGCCCTTGTATATAGCAATGACCCCAGAGAAAAGTATTACGTACTCTTCCTCACAATGCTGGCTAAAATACTTTTTGTTACAAGCCAATGTTGTGAGGACTTTTTGAAAGGTTTTGAATTGAGTGCCCTCTAGTGGCAGTGGCAAAAATGGCACTGTGGCATTCTTTCCTCTTCCACACCTAACAAATCAGACCCAGAGACACTTTATACTTACAAACACTTACAAAAACTATTGAACATACTGACTGAGTATTCTTGTCCTCAGGAGTATGGACTCATGAGAACAGGAGTACTCAGTGAGTTTGAACTAGTGACAGTCTAGGAGAGAAAAAGACAGAAAATATAAAATAAGGTGCTTACTAATTCGACTTTGTCTTTCTTATCAGTTACTGAGAGTACTAGTACCAGTTTTTGGGGATTTTTTGCTTAAAAAGGTGAGTTTGTTCTCTGACTACAGTTGGCCATATCCTTCACTGTTTCAGTCTGTCCCAAGCAGCTGTTAACATACATGAAGTCATCTCATTATATGGATTTCAGTTGAGTGTTTTAATATAATATCTACCATCTGCAGCTAAAGCAAAGCACATTTAACCTTATAAGGCTCACTGAGGAGACTATTTGGATCCAGGTGCAGCTGACAGCAGTCACTGACAGTCTGTGGGACAGTCAATACCATTCTGCCCCAGTCACCACACTAGAGGACATTCTGGGCTTCAGTGCCTAATTAAAGAAGAACACATTCATCCTCACTAGCAGTTTACTGCTCCATCTGTAAATGAATTGATGTGGTGCCTCATATAATTGGTTGGGACGAGGAGGCTGATGATTGATGACACTTCTGGCTTTTTTATGACACAATACTTTTTCATTTGAGGCTGGCTTTCTCTCAGACTAACACTGGATTACTCACATCAGTGCACACTGGAAGAGAAGCTTTAATAACGAGCCCAAAAATGACATACTGAAAATATCAAAGTGTTCTTGAACCCTTCTGACTACAGAAATGACCCTGGCCTGTTCTCAGATTTAGGCATTTGGAGTTTATTATGTAAAAGTTATAATTAGTCTAGGTGATATGAATCAAACTTTAAGAGGCACAAACATGTTTTATGTCTTAATTTATGAACGTATGTATGAATGAATGAAGCTGTGCCTAGTGACGCTAATAGCACTTAGATTGAGCAGTGTTCTTGAAGGCTTTGCATTGTTGGACACCTAAAATCGTCACATAGAGACAGAAAAAGGAGACTCAGTATTGATACTAGGGGGAATCAGAGTTCTAAAATACCATCATTTTGCAAAAAATTACCAACAAAAATCTCTTTGCAATATATGTATATGAATGAGACTTCTATGTGTATCCATTAAACAAAGAAAACATAGAAACTAACATAGTTTAGTTGCTGTGTAATTGGCTAGAAAGTCTGCCAGTCATCTCTACTGACACCTGTGACTGGCTGGCTGTGAACAAGTAAGAAGTGAAGTAGTTTGTGTTGAGGTGTTACTTAGCTTTAATTGCTGACTGGCTAAGGTAGACTGGGTAGTTATAGTTTTTTTATGGGACTATAATAAAATATAAGATGTAATGGTTTTGTGAGCTGTAAAGATAATAATGGGCCACTGCACACTAACAGGTATCATGACATTAAATGATAGATTCACAAACATTAAGCCTGTCAGTCAGATGTCCATATAAATATTAACCATTGCTTGCTATCATCTATTCATCCTGTTCATACTTGCCATTAAAAGATCTCTTTTATGAATGTGCTTTCATTGTAAGTGACGGGGGACAAAATCCACTGTTCATGCTCTAGGCAAACATGCCTTTCAAAGTTTATTTGAAGCTAACATGTAGCTTCAGCAGTCTGAATTATTAAAGTCAAGTGAAAATTGTTCAAAGTTGTAGTTTTTTAGTATAAAGTCCCCTCTTTCTGTGGCCCTGTTGAACTGTGGTGTAGAGACAAGAATAAAAAGACTAACTTTGGTAGATAAATTCATCCAGGGAACAAGGACTCTAGACTTTATCAACTATCACTTAGATTGGATACACATCAGGGAGGGATCTCTAAATGAACAGTAGGAATAATTACATTAACAATCAAATACTGTTCATATTCTACACCCACTGTATGTTCTGGGTCAGTTTTGACCCGGTCTGAGAGTCATAAAAAGTGTCTATACCAAATGTTGACCTGATCAATAAATGTGTGATTAAACCTTGATTCATGTATCAGAGAGCAGAGAGAGTGTATTTTTTAGCTTTTACACCACTAAACATCTCCTATCACACAATATCATGTCCTATTTAACCTAAGACATGAAAATATAACATAGTAATAATGATGTAAATGTATTTATAACTTTATGGAAGTGTGGGGTTTATTGTATAACCATTAGAGCCATCAGTCTTCACTGCTACATCATAAAAAGAAATCCTCATACCTACTATCTTATTCAAACTATTAACTATTCATTTCACTAAAACACATGGCAATAGATACGGGTCAAATTTGACCCAGAACAGCCTTAATGGACAACATTTTTTAACATTTGTGCATTTTGGGCCACTAAGGAAAAGTCATCAAATTTCAGGGTAAAGCAACAAAATTTTTTTTTTTTTAAAGCTGTCAAATGTCACACATGGATTGAATTTGACATGAACAATGTGTAAGGGTTAAGAAAACTCTGTTTCAATCTATCCTTTAAAGATTTAACAAACAGCAATCATAAAAAAACAGACTTTACTGTACTGAAGGTATCTGAAACTCTCACCTTTGAAATGAACACTTAAAAGAGCTGTTGTGGAAATGCTGTGATGTCTATATGAATGTTTAATACTGTCACTGTCTCTGATGTTAAAGTCATGTTTTGTATAACCAACCAACCAGCCCTCTGGCCCTGCTTCCTCTCAGAGGTTTTAATAAAGCCACATGGCATTATGGGAGCGGTTCCCCTCTGCTCTGATTGCAGTGCCCCAGATTAATCATACTTGTCAAAATTCAATTCTGCTCTCTACAGGAAGTGATGAATGGAATGAATTATTTCCCGACTAATTAAATGAGGGTCATACAGGGACGCCGATCCGATCCGCCGGCAGTGACATTACCTGTTTATCACTGCCATCCTCATCACACACTACAAAGACTTTTACTTTTGGAATAGTTTTACAGCTTGCATGTCACCACTGGGTGCTGCTAAAATACAGCCTTAAAAACTAGTGACCTTAAGACTTTGGGATAGACAGACAGACATGAGGCTGCTCTTACTCTTCCTCTGTCCTCCTACAACGCAGTGCTTGTTGGTGTCCACACAGGGCATCTCTGCACAGTTTTCCAGACGCCCACTGGGTCCACAGCTGCACACCTCATAGCACCCGGCTGGACCCAAGCGAGTTGGCACCTGGATACGAGCATCCTGCTGCACCAAAAACTCTGAGGCTTCGCCCAGTTTACAGCCTGAAAGAACACACACACACACACACACACACACACACACAAACACAGAGTTACTGCTTTGCTCCAGAATCAACATAATATAAGCTGATGAAGTGCCTGCATGCATGCCAGTTACACGCACAGAGAGACTGGCGTGCTCCAGAGTGAACATAATATAGGCTGATGTGGTCCTACCTGGCACACACAGATATGGTTGGCAGTTGAGTTCATCGAGGCAACCCTTCCTGTTGACCTGGCATAAGTGGTTGCTAGGGCAGGGGTTAGGGTTGCACGGATGAATAACCTCTTCAACGATGTTGTTGCCGAGGGAACTGGGAGCTAGAGGCAGTCGGAAAAAATGTAAATCAGGATTAAACATGACAGTTATGAGAGTATTTGTGTATTACAAGAGTTTCAGTGTTAAAGCCCAATGAGAAAGGAAGAGACTAGCCCTACTACAGTGTTTCCGGGTAAACATATACTACATACAGCCTATACTTGCCAATATAATAATTTAGATTTCAAGATTTATTTTGGTATTACTTTTGAATCAAATCACCACTGCAGAGCTTTCTAACAGAGGTGTAGACTTCAGATGAAAGTGTGTTTGTCACTGCAGAGCAGCAGACAGCCAACAGATGAGACCTTATATCATCACATCCAGATGTTTACAGAGTAATCCACTGATAATATTACACTACTACAACATTCTCAGACATAGTGAACATATTAAAAATAAAAAAAAGAAGGATCTTTTTTATTCAGTGCATTCTTTCTCTTTGTCAAAACCTGACACCTGCATTACCCACAATGCAACAGTTTGGTATGTGTTATTTTAGTGGTGCCTAATGTAGCCTGGAGCTGCTAGCCTCCAGCACGGATGAGGAACCATATCTCCAGATGTTTTTCATTTTCGTAGTCTTCATGACTCCTGTGACATCACTTGAGGCAACTTATCAGATTTCACTCAGCTCCAAAATAACAAATGATTGTAACTGTGTTGAAGGGAATAGCACATGGCACACCTGATTTCCTTTTAGATTTATGAAGTGTATTTCAAACTCATAAATACAATTTCTTTATTACATTGCTACTAATTATTAGTCTGCTTGGGAATTTTAAATGGCATTATATCTTCTGAAGGACACATAATGGCTTGTTTGGGACTGAAAACAAAGTTTAGTACTTGGGCTGCTCTGACATGTGACTTACAGTAGCTCATTGTTTATAGCATATGTATAGTTCAGGCTTGTCAGTCTCACTTCAGTAAGCACACCCGCTGTACCTGACCTGCACAGCACCAAATGACAGACAGAAACATTTACGACTAGCTGGTTAATAAAGTCGAACATCTAGCAAGCTAAAGCTCCAAATCTTTTAAAACCATTGCTAGTAGACCAGTGACTATCAGTGTAGTGTGGAGTCATTTAGGCTTTCAGACTTTGAGAGTGCTTTGATAACTGACACAATAACAGAAATGACAGAATTAACTCTTACACAAAGGTTATATTTATCTACAGCTGTTGCTTTATAGATGAGAAGAACTAGAAATGTTTCACATTTTCATTCTGAATATTTTAATTGCTCAGCACAGTTCTTTCATACAGAAAGCTCATTTTTACTCTTAAATATAAAAGTGACTAGTCATTGAAAAGTTTCCAAGCTGGCTGTCGTGAAAGTCTCTAATTTGCTCTATATTTCACTACAGAAAAGAACGCAGAGTGCTCTGCTGACATTTCAAGCCTCCCTGGAGAACATGTGTCCTGTGTACTGTCACTCACTGAGGTATCTGTGCAGGGGGATGCAGCGTTCAGGGTCATCGATGGGTGACAGCAGCTCACAGATCCGCTCTGGCGTTTGTCCCTCGTGGAAGCGTTTCCTGTCCCCACACTGGGTCAGGATGTCCACACAATCTGACCTGAGGACACATAAGAGAATTCTATAAAATGTAGTAATTTACCACTGCAGTCTCCTTGTGCAGTAAGAGATTGTACCAACATGGATAAAGAAGTTTCAAGTCAGTTCTGTAACAATGGAGTTATATATATTAAAGCTATAGGCATTATCTACCTTGTGTCTTATAATGGAACCACAGTGATTGATTGTCACTGCATGAGAACACACATCATCTGTAAGGATTGGCCAAACAGAAGTGGTTATGTATGTCCTTTACATCTACAAATGTTAAACTCTTAAGGTGGTGAGTGTAGCCTGTGGCTGTGTGTGCACAATGTGTGATGGTGTAGAACATTAAAACCTGACAGGAAAGTTATGTCTGACAAATGACTGAACAAGACACATAGCCTAAGGTACGGAGCGCTGTTATGTGTACACACACACACACACACACACACACACACACACTCCAGACATGACACAGCAGATCCAGAGAGAAGGGCAGGCCCTCCACCTGTCCATCAAAGCCCAGCCACATGTTTTAAGTTCTCACCCCTCATCACTCATCAATCACTGACTGCTCAGCTTCGTTCTGTGCAGACAGTGAGGAGAAAACGAAGAAGAAAAGAACGACAGAGGAAAGGCTGAATTCATCTGCTGTAGGTATTTAAGTGGTAAGTAAGTGAACATTTTTCTTTTATTCATTTGCAATTTTTAAACAGAGCAGATGTGATTCCTGGCTACTCCACTGTTCCCCTTCCACTCAAAAGGGTGTTTTGTTTATTGCTCCATTACTAAGATATTGTTCTCTTTTCTGTACAGAATAATGTATGTGCTGAGTATCTACTGGAGGGGGAAAGT